>NW_017670498.1:531423-554953 GCF_001879085.1 Nicotiana attenuata | reverse complement strand
ACCCGTGGACCTCCCTGGCATAACCCAAGGACCTTTTTCTTTTATCCCGGCATAACCTGTGGACCTCCCTGTCATAACCCAAGGACCTTTTTCTTTTATCCCGGCATAACCCATGGACTTCCCCGGCATAACCCGAGGACCATAACCCGTGGACCTCCCTGGCATAACCCAAGGACCTTTTTCTTTTATCCCGGCATAACCCGTGGACCTCCCTGGCATAACCCAAGGACCTTTTTCTTTTATCCCGGCATAACCCGTGGACCTCCCTGGCATAACCCAAGGACCCTTTTTCTTTTATCCCGGCATAACCCGTGGACCTCCCTGGCATAACCGAAGGACCTTTTTCTTTTATCCCAGCATAACCCGTGGACCTCCCTGGCATAACCCAAGGACCTCTTTTATCCCGGCATAACCCGCGGACCTCCCTGGCATAACCCAAGGAGCCTTTTTCTTTTATCCCGGAATAACCCGTGGACCTCCCCGGCATAACCCGAGGACCTTTTTATTTTCCGGCATAACCCGGTCATTCTCCAGCGAAACCTGGTAACCCCCCCCCCCCTAGTTTATGGCTTCACTCCCAAGGATACACAATCCTGATTTTATTGCTTAGATATGTGTCACAAATAACTCACGAAATTTTCCTAGTGAAAACTGGGGCAGAAAAATTTCGTTTGTTTGTTTGTTTTGGTGTCTGAGCAGGTTTGACCTCGAGGCATAGGATCCGAGGTAGCTGAAAGAATGAGTCTCCATCCAGAATAAAGAAAGGAAGAAAAGAACAAAAAGAAGTGAATTCAAAATGCTGAAGCGGACAAAGATGCGGACTGCTCAAAACCTGACAGCAGTCACAAGCTCCGCCTGTCCCGCTTTGATCCCATGCTGAAGAAAGAAACAATACCTACAATTCGCGAGCATCAAGATTCAGATCGGAGTCCACAGCAAAATCAGCTAAGACTCAAGATCAAGCTTCAAGAAAATTATAGATAGGAATCTTGTAACTCATAGTTGATAGGCATAGCTAACTTAGCTTTGATTTTCCTTTTGGTGTAATAAGGAGGTCAGCAAGCAGTAGCAGCAGCAACAGCAGTGAAATCACAGCTCCTGGTAGTCCCAGCTACCAAAACTTCCAGAACTACACTGACCTGATTCCTTTATAGCCAAGGATATGTAGGCAACCTTTGAAGCAGGGTTCGGTCAGACGGTTTTCAAAAATGCTTCTAATGGAGTGCCAAGCAGGCAAAAATCCCTCATAATTGCTCAGTTATCTTTGCCCGAAAACCATTCGTGTTTCCGAGCAAAGAGGGACAGCTGTGAGCACGTGATTTTTGCCTCGCTTGAATTACTCCTATAGAATTCTTAAAATTAGGATTTTTCTTTTATTATTTGAATTTTAGGGAATTAATTGCATGATTTTGTGTTTATTTGCATTTTGTGTGCATTTTAGTTGATATAATTCATAAAAAATACAAAAATATAGTACCTTTGCATTTAGGACTCAATTTTATATTTTAGTTTTATTGGTCAATTAACATCACAAAAATAGAAGAAAATAACAAAAAATGGTTCTTTTTGCATTTTTACTTTTAATTCTCAAATTGGTTTTAGTTTGTTCGAAATTAGGAGTTAATTCTTGAAAATTAATTAGTTTAGTTGTAGAATTAAATCAAGTCTTTTCATTTTAATTTTGTATTTAACAAAAATCTAAAAAAATGAAATAAAAATGAAATGAAATTAAACAAAAAAGAGAATTAATTGAGAAGAAAATAAAAAAAGAGAAAAACAGGCCAGCCAGTTTTTGGGCCAATATTCACACTAATTTGGCCGGCCCAATTGAAGTACCCCTCAATCGCCCAGTCCAAGCCCAAAGCACGCCCATGCCCGGTCTAAATGCCCCAGCCCTCAGACCATTGAAACGACGTAGTATAGGGGTGTTACTACGTCGTTTCAGGTTCCCTGAGTGATAAAATAATCCTGGCCCTCCATCCATCATAATCCAATGGCTCAGATTTCATTTTAGATTTTAATAAAACTGTCTGAAATTGTAAAAAAACCCTAGAGACCAACCCATCTTCCTCGTACCTTGCCTGCCACCGTCCTCCACCGTCCTCCGCCGTCCGCCGCCGGCCGGAAATCGCATCCGCCGGTGGCGAGTCTCCAAATTACCCCAAAAATACACCATAGCACCTCCTCCTCCTCCTCATCCCGAATCTAGCCTCACTTTCTTTCAAAAATCCCCCTCAAACACCTCGAATAATCCAAATCCTAGCGCCGCCTCTGTCGTGCACGGCGGCGCCGTCTCCAAACCTGACCAAACTTACACCCTGGACTCGCCTCACCCTACTCTTCCCAAATCCCAAACCAAATTCCCTCAAATCCAGTTTAAATCCCTCGAACCCTAAATCTAGGGTTTATGTTCAATCTGGATCGAATTTCCAAGGCTAATCAGTGTTCGAATTGGTTCCAAAATAATGCTATGTGTTTGTTCTTGGCAAGAACAAGCATATAACATTATTCGGGGACCGGATTCGAAGTCAGTCGATTAAAGCCTAAAACCAGTAAGTCTTCTCAATTTGTTTTCTTTCTTTCTTTGTTTTGTTCTTCTTTGTTCATCTCCTGTTTCTTCTTCCTTGCCAAATTTTAGTTTCTTTTGTTAAGTTTTTAATTACTATTTCTATGTTCGTATTGTGTCACATAATCCTGTTTTTTTTATTCTTTGTGTGAGTCTTAATTTTTGTTTTGATTGTTAGTGGCATGATTGATTTTGTTCTTAGATTTTTGTCTAATCCAGTAGCCCGTAACAGTATTGATTAGAATTAATTTCCAGTTCTAATTAGTTTTAAATGGATTTGGTAGTTTAATTTTAGGGGTTTCGATAATTAGGTTTTGTTTGGTTATAGCTGAATAATTTCCAACCCTTGATTGATTAACTATGGTTATTTTGACCAAGTTTAAAAGGGCTAGAGTTAGTTTGACATAGGTTAGTAATTTTAGGACCAATGTAGGGGTAGTATAGGTAATTTACCTAGAGAATAGTGCAGTAACTGAGATTGGAAACCCCTAGAACCTTCTAGATGGGGTCGTAATTTGAAATTCAGGAACTTGGTAGTATATCTTGACCAGCAAGTCATAAACTAAAGGACTAAGTAGCTAAAAACTGAAAATTAATAAGGGGGCAAGGGTGCAAAAGGAAAATCTGAATGCTGCCCTAATTTTGTCTATAAAAGGGTAGTGCCTTGCCTTACAAAAAAAGGGGAGAGATCTGAAAAATTCAAAAAAAAAAAAAAAGGTTTTAGAGAGCAACAGATCTGAAATTCAAAAGTTTTAGAATTTTAGAGAGTTAGAGATCTGAAAAGTTTGAGAAGTTGGAGAGATCCAAAAAATTTGAAATTTTTTTTAAAAAAAATTCAAAGTTTAGAGCTCTAGAAATCTGGAAAAATTCAGAGCAGCCTACAGATCTGAATTTTGAAATTCAAAAAGTTTCCAATCCTAGTTTCATAGAATGAAAATCCTAGCAAGGTTCTGAGTACTGAAAACCACTGAAAATTCCAGGCAACTAAACCTACCAAAAACACTGTTTCATTCAAATTTTCCTACAAATCTTTGAGGTTTTCATTGTTAAAAATCCCTGAGTGTTCAGAAGTTGAAAATGAGTTATACTTGGTTGGTATTCAAGTGTTTGGGGTCCATTTGGTGTGAATGTTGATAACTGCTCCCATTGGTACATTGCTGGTTCCTAATTGGATTTAAGCTGGTCCTCCTTGCGTATTTCTGGATCATTTTGTGATTGCTGAACACTGATTCCTGCTGCTGCTTCTTGCCAACTCACTTATCCCTCATTTTTTGGCTTCTATTGTTAAATTCCAGGTACATGTTCTGGATCTTCTCTGATGTAGCTTTCAAAACTGGATATAAGATGAAGCTGTTCCTGTTTTTCTATTGTGGATCTATGTACATTAGTTCATCGTAGTTCAATTAGTCTTATTAATTAGCTAAACTGTCACTGTAACTAATTTGGACTGTTGAACTATGTTTCCATTTGTTCATTCATGATAACTCTAGTAGTATACATTAGTTTGCAAGCTATGTTAGTTTTAGGTGTCAAAATGTGTTGGAATTTATCAGACTTTACTACTCGTTTATTGTATAGGAATCTTCAAGTCCTTCAAAGGAGTACTACCATATTTTAAGTGTAGTTTGAATTTTAAAGCTTAAAAGTAGTTATAAAATTGTTGTGTTGCGTATATTTCCATAGCTTTGATTTTGGAGGCATTTGACTAGAGTCATATAGATCTGCAGAAAAAAATAAAATATCCAGTCGTTTATTTTAGTCTTAAACCCGTTGCTTAATGTAATTTAGCCATGTACTTGCAAATAAAAAAAACAAAACAAAGAGCTGGCCTCCAAAATTGAACCAACACTGATTGAGGGCCAAGTTTTGGGATGTGTGTGCAAAATTTCAGGTCATTCGGGTGAGGTTTGGTTAGGTTTTTGATCGAAAGTGTGTTTTGTTGGAATTTGAAGTTCTTAGGCTTGATCCTTGATTAATTCGTGTTTTCGGCATTGTTTTAGGTGGTTTAAGGTTTGGTACAAGTTTGAATGATGTTATGGGACATGTCCGTAGGTTTGGTTGAGGTCCCGGGTGCCTCGGGTGTGTTTCGGATGCTCAACGGAGCATTTTGGAGTTTCAAAGTGTTGCAGAAAATCCTTCAGCTGTGCAGGTCCCAATTCCTTCTTCGCGTCCGCGTCCTCCTCTACGCGTTCGCGTAGAGTAATTTTGGAGGATGACAAGTTTCTTCATTGCGTTCGCGATTAGTGCTCCGCGATCGTGTAGCTTCACACGTTTCTTAACCGCGTTCGCGTCAGGGCTGTCGCGTTCGCATAGACTTATTGGACTCCAAGGGCTGGGCTTGATTTTCATTTAATGCGTTCGCATGACCTATGTCGCGTTCGCGTAGCTCACTGAACCCAGGCCTTCGCGTTCGCATCCATTCCTTCGCGATCGCGAAGGGCATTTTTGGTCCCTTTATAATTTCCTTCTTCGCGAACGCGTGCTGCCTTGTCGCNAAAATTCATAAATTGCGTGGACCCTCTTTAAATACTTACCTTAAAATACTTAGAAATCGGGACGTGCCATTTAGCGAATTTCCATGGCCTCCCACAAAGTTAATAACGCGTTAGTCGCTTTAGGCTCGGACTTTAATAATTTTACCTTCTTAAACTCGGGTGTGCATTTCATGTGACCCAAATCCAAATCCCAAAACGTTGAATAAAATGTGTCGCGGATCCGGGTGCATTTCATGTGACGTGATCCAAAAACATGTTTTAAACAACGTTCAATTTCCTTAAAAATTAATTAAAAGCGGTAAATACTTTTAAAATTGCACTATAGGATGAACAGGTTTTAAAATCCGATAATAAGCCAATTATGATAGTTTAAGCGATCGTGCTAGAACCACGGAATCCGGGGGTGCCTAACACCTTCCCTCGGGTTAACAGAATTCCTTATTTATGGTACCGGTTTCATCTTAATCCATTACTCCATTTTTTATGCAGAGCATAATTTATAATATAATAAGTGATTAACATTATAACAAATAGTATATATAAATCATAACTTTAAAAATATAACGAACTATATACTAGAAAATCTGCCTTGGGTTATTGTTTACCTTATATGAAAGTTGAGTAACGTGCTTCGTTTTACCTGCTGTTGATAAGCCGCGGAAGTCCCATAAGAAAGGAAAGTTTGGAGAGAGAAAAGAGGCAAAAAGAGGCTGGTGTTTTCAAGTTATTCAAAATTCCCATGTTTTGTACCCTTTCCTCCTCCTCCTGGCTCCTTCAATCATTTCATTTCCAACTCACGCCCACACACACTTTCTACTAAACATAACTTCGCCCACACTCTTCTTCACACTAATAAACAACTTTTCTACTTCTGTAATTCTCAAAATTCACTGCCACCAAAATTGCCGTGCGCCGCCGCCGGTGCTGCCTATTGTCACCGGGATCTGACGCAATGACTCCGCGTGGCTGACTAATTCCACGCAAGTAATAATTAAAAGTTAGAGAGAAGAGAACAAAGCCGCCTTTTTTACGTTTTCTCTTTCGTTTTCATTGACCTTTTCCCAATCCAAGTTGTGCTACTACTAAATATTCTCTCCTTTACTTTATTCTAATTAATTGAGAGAGAAGAAAGAGATTTAAAAAAAAAATAGAGATGTATGGGGTGGCTCCGCCCAACAGTTCAGATTCCGGCGGTGGTGCCGCCGATCAGTCCGCCTTTATCCGGACTTATCAGGCCTGGAAAGGCAGCAATGTAAGTGATTCACCTTTTCCCTCTGCTCTTCTATTATGTAGGTTTCCTATTGAGTATTGCTTGGATCTCAGATTTTCTTTTGCAAGTTCATAATTTATTTCTATGAGTCTCAATTATCGAATGAGCATTTAATGTTTGATATTTTTGGAATTGTTTTCGTAATACTTTGTAAATGTTAGCTTGCTTAGAAGTACATAACATAAAACCAGAAGAGCATAGTTGCTGTAAAGTTGACTCTGATAAAAGAATACACATCAAAGATGTATTTGTAGACTACAAAACCAAACTTTCCTCATATATTCCTATGAGATTCTTTTGGACAAACTTAAGTTTAACATTCTTAATTTGAAAAAACGATTGTGAAAGTAACTTTTTCATGAATTTTCTGCAAAATATGGCAAATCAGGTAAAGACAAATACCTTAAGTTGAAATCCCAGGATGAAAGAAGAAAAAGAAGCAATTGAGGAAAGCAGAAATTAATGCATTAATTTTAGAACTCTACATAACTTTGAGATGCCTCAATATTCTGTTGCTGTTAAATAGAAGCAAAGTTCAAACTTAAATGGAATTTACTCGCCTGTGTTCCTCAAGGATATATCTCCGTGGATGATATTGTGAGATACTAGTAAATATTAACAGAAGTTTTTTCTCTTTGCTTTTTGAAGACATGTACTGTTAACAACTTAACATGCTCTCCAAATTAGATGTGTAGTTGCTAAAATTTGACATTTTCTTGCAATTAAAGGATTCTTTAGGTAACATATCTCGCGATTGCGCACTTTTCTTGACATTATTGCCTCTTCTTTGTGCAGAAATTTATTCTTCAAGGAAGGTTTATCTTTGGGCCTGATGTGAGGTCGGTCTTTATGACCATCTTCCTTATCGTTGCCCCGGTTGCTGTTTTCTGTGTCTTTGTTGCGAGGAAAATGGTGGATGATTTTGCTGGTGACTGGGGGTGGTCAATCATGATCGCCCCTGTTGTTTTCACAGTTTATGTAAGTGATTGTTTTTTGCTTCTGCTTCCACTGACTACGTTATTTTTAAAGTATAGTTTTATGGCTACATTAGCTTTCTCAATAGCGAGATAATAAATTATTCCGAAAACTTGACTACTTCCCCTAATAGATTGACTACCTTTCCCTTGTTTGTGCAAATGTTGTGTGTTTTACTCTGGCTATTTCCTTTTCTTGCTTGCATGATTTTCATTCAATTTGGGCATTGAATGGTGAATGAGTAGTCTGGGAGCTCATAGGTGACAAACATCTTTATTTTGGATCGGCAGTTGGACTGGATATGGTATGTGGCAGAAAGCCTTTGTGATCGTGATGGTTTAAGAATTTTGATCTGAATACATCGATCTTCTGCATTTATTAACTTTGTAGCTCGGACGACATTTTAGATCAAGAATTTCATACGGAAATATTGCCGAGGACTTGGCTCTTTTGATTGGTGATGCACTTGTATAAAAAGTGATTTGGATCGATAGTTATGTGAAATCCGTCGACTCAAAAAAAGAGATTGGAGATGTTGTGGCCAGAAGTGCAGATATATTTTGAAAATGTATTGGGTTTGAAATATTTAGTTCATGCTCCACCATTTTATTCTGGCTGCACAAGCTGAACCATTACCCTTGACAAGTAGATATTGTTTCCTCAAGAGTGTTTACCAGGCTATTTCTAATGTTGATTGGCAATTGAGATCTTCTGAGCAACAAGAGGCATCATGTGATGTTGTCATTGTCCATTCAAACCAAGTGAAAGTCCTCTTACGAGAGCCTGATGCATTTTGTATTGTCTCATTGTAATTTACAAACTAGGAATGAGAGAGCGATTTTGGGCCTATATGGTGAACAAGATTTATGCTTTGCCGGGCAAGGGAATGATAGAGGAACGGTGGAACTCTTATGCTAGTACATATAAAAGCTGCTGACAATTTGTGAGAATCAAGCTGGCATGTTGAGTTGATGACGAAGTTTAGAAAAAAGGTGAAGATTGAATAGTTGGAATCTGGAGTAGTAAAGTATCACTGATACTTTCTTGTGACAAAAGATACGATTCTTAACCCTTTCATGTCTATGATCAACACTCTCCAGCTAAAGTAGGCTTTGAATGAGAACAGAGATTGGGTATTGACTATTGTGTGAAGATCGAGCAATGAGAGTTCTGAATTGGGTCTTACAAAAAGAAATCTGAATTGGTAAGTACTTGTTCTCTGGTGAACTGGCTGAACTTCAAATTTGTTTTCCTTCTGCCACTTCTTCAGGTTTTTAAGCAGAAGAAATCAATTGCCAGGAGTTCTAAAAGTTTGTACTTCGTTCTCCAAGTTCACTTTTAAAGAATGACATTTGAGATATTCTTGACCAATTCGCTTGGGCAAATGACTTTTGAAAGAGAATCAACTAATTCCTTAAGGAACCTAGGGAATCAGGAGGACAAGAATTACAGTTAAAGCAGTAATCCTTGCATCTTGTCTTGTTCTTACATTAGTCTGTTCATGATGGAAAATGTTAAGTTGCTTGTATTTTCTTTGCCGTACAAGGGAATGAATCTAGGTTCTTGCAGTCTTATGAATTCCTTGTAGATATTGCATGAAGGCGGGCGACCTTTATTTTCCCGAGTACCCCATGAAGCAGATAACCTTCTCAATTCTTAGTAAGGAAATCTTTTACAATGTTCAGGCTAAACTTTTTAAGATAAATGAACTATTAATGGTTGGTTTTTACCGTAATCTCTTTTGTTTTACGGCTACAAAGCATGTAGATTTATGAGTCGATATGAAGTAATCAATATTTTCTTTCCAAAGGTCTTAGTCCTTCTTCTACTGACTTCTGGAAGAGATCCCGGTATAATTCCTCGCAATCCTCATCCTCCAGAACCAGAAAACTTTGAAGGAAGTACTCAAGCTGGACCTGGTCAAACCCCACAATTACGTTTGCCCCGCATCAAGGATGTGAATGTCAACGGAATAACTCTTAAGTCCAAATATTGTGATACATGCATGCTGTACAGGCCTCCACGTTGTTCACACTGCTCAATTTGTAACAACTGTGTCGAACGTTTCGACCATCACTGCCCCTGGGTGGGACAATGTATTGGACTTGTGAGTACCTCATTTTAAATACAAACATCTTCTTTTGCCATTAAAAGCTGTCTCAAAGAAATGCTTTTTCACTTTGACCTTGATACTACAATGCATTCATGACTTTCCTCCTTTAGTTATCCTCTCAATCCATGGTTCTGTATTATACGGGTGTTGGTCATTGATTTTTTTTTTATCTAGTATTAGTTTGATGTATGAAGGTACATTGGCATATTTCTTTTACCCTTTAGTTTGTTTTTTCTTATTCTTAAATTTCTCAGGACATGCACAACTAAGTTCATCGTCATGTGAAACCATTTCCTGCATAACTGCGCTATTGCGTGCCCTTTCCAAAATTCATAGAAGTTCTCCCCTAAATTCATAGAACTTCTCCCCTAAAAGCATGTTTCTGGGTCGTGGGAACTCTTCTTCCTCCTTAAGGTTAGCTAGGACAACTCATGAAAGAGCTGCCAGTGCTTCCATTTACATTTTTCTTCCCTGCACTCTTCGGGCTAAGGGTGCTGGTCTGTTGTTGAGTGATGTGTAAATCATTCAACTCTCCATAGCTGATATTGCCCATTCTTGCAATTATGTGCTCTGCTCAAGTATTAACGACTAAGCATATTTGATATTTTTCTTCGCACTGAGAATCTTTTTAACAAAATGGGTTTGTTAATTTTTGAGGTATCAGTCTACTAAACAATTCCAAAATGAGTGGGTTTTGCTGGAGAATGGTCTTTATTTTTCATTAATTTGTTTTACAAAAACTTTTAAGTCAAGACCTTTTCTGATTGTGATGATTCTGTAGATTTGCCTTTTAATCTTAACCCAGTTAGGACATCTTGATCTTGAAGCTGTGGTTTTGTAAGTACTTTAGAACTTGTATTAGACTCCTGCTTTTATATTTTCATGGCAGACGTTATGCTGTTCCGACAGCAAAGGTTTACTTCTATAATGCCTGAGCTTTCCGAGAAAGTTTCTGTAATATTATTGTTCGTGTCTTGGCTTTCTAACTCTAACCATATTATGTTTGTTGGTGCAGAGGAATTACCGTTTCTTCTTCATGTTTGTCTTCTCAACAACACTTCTTTGCATATACGTGCACGGCTTTTGCTGGGTCTATATTAAAAGGATCATGGATGGTGAGCAGACCTCAATCTGGAAGGCAATGGCCAAGACTCCTGCTTCTATTGTGCTTATCATTTATACATTTATATCAGTTTGGTTTGTTGGTGGCCTGACCGTCTTCCATCTGTATCTTGTTGGCACAAATCAGGTAATGTTTGTTCTTTAAATTTACTCCCCTTCTTTTTCCTAGGCAAAGAGGAAAACTTACCCTCATGCAGTAGTTCCTTTAACATGTAGATTTCGGAGATTGAAGTACAACTTTTTTTTGACATTTGAATCTTCTGTGTGCTTGCAGTCAACGTATGAGAATTTCAGATATCGGTATGATCGTCGAGTCAACCCGTTTAACAAAGGTGTACTTCATAATTTCTTGGAGATATTCTGCACTAGTATACCTCCTTCCAAGAACAACTTCAGGGCCAAAGTGGCAAGAGAACCTGGGATAGCACCTCGTGAAGTAGGAGGTGGTTTTGTTAGTCCAAACTTGGAGAAAACAATGAATGATTTAGAAAGGGGAAGGAAGCCTGCTTGGCATGAGCCAGCAACAGGAGGAAATGAATTTGAAGGACAACCTAGAAATGACAATCAGTTAGATAAGGACGAGGAGCTATCAGTTATATCCTCAGAGCTAAGCGGTGCCACATTGGCAGATGGGCGTAGTATACTACACCCGAGGCGCTCTAGTTGGGGAAGAAGAAGTGGGACCTTGGAAATACCACCTGATGTAGTTGCTATGGCATCTGAGATTGGAGACTCAAATCGGATAACTGGCAGCAATGGTGCTTTCCCAACTGAAAACGGGCAATAGTGATTGACCTGGGCGCTGTTACAATTATTGTAAAAGAACTGACAAGTGTAAAGATCATTAGCCAACGGTTATAGAGTTTATGGGTGGGATTTTTTTTTTTCCTCGTATGGGTGGGATCAACCACTGTGAACTTAATCTTCCAGGCTTCTCTGTGTGTATATTATTTTCTTTCTCTTTTCCTTTTTGGGGTTTTAATTTTCATTTCTTATGTGAAGGCAACCGAAATTCTTTGCAATGTGTTTATTTTGCAAGGGATAGTTCGAAGAAATTATTCTTGCAATTCATGGTCTTCCCTGTTCCTAATTTCTCATGTTGTTCAAGTTCCTCTTTATGTTTCCCATCTCTTCTCTTTTTTGCGCAGTTGAGTTGTTATAGATTCCCACTCTATGGTCCTGTCACTTTTAAAAAAAATTGAACAATTAATGATAAATAATTCCAGGTTAGAATAAAAGCTTTTCAGAAATGATTCAATTTCATTTGAGAACTTCAATTTTCCCTATAAGTTCACTGTTTTCTTGTTTGTTTTTTATATTCAACGCAAAAGGCAGCTTGCACAAGTTTTTGTTAATTTGAAGAAAAATAGCAATTTGAATCCTTGTGTTATTGCATTATCCAGCTGTAGTCCTTATAATATTCGACTTAACACATTTGATCCTGAATTAAGCAATGTGTGTGCTTTTACAAGTAAAGGACTAAAAGCACACAAATAATGTAACCACTCATTTGAAACATTACATTATTTGTGTTGGAAAAAAAAGAACTAAGCGCACCTTTACTCTTGCTGTTCTTTATTCAGCCTGCCAATGTTAGGGTATATGTTACTGGCAACAATAGTTACTCTTGCTGTTCTTTATTCAGCCTGCCAATGTTAGGGTATATGTTACTGGCAACAATAGACAGCTTATTTCACTACAGTCAAAAGGAACAAAAAGCATTGGCAGTTGACATATTTCATGAGAATTTACTAGTAGTTTAATTTTGGAGGGAAGGTAGACTGGGATGTAGGTGTATGCAATGGCCCTGCTCATGAAGGGGAGAAAATGAGTAAAATAAAAATGAGAGCATCTCTGCATTAGTAAATTATATCATCAGCAACACCACATCAACTGTATTGAGTTGCAAGAAAAAAATTACAGTTCTCTTTCAAATATCTTTGAGCAAAGGAATCAAAAGGATTATCAAATCCATTTTATAAGGCTAATTCTTCTTCACTGCATGCTCTGGAACCGTTTTATAATGATCGCGCTCATCTCCATATAGCGTTGTGCGCAGTGGGCTAAACAATTAGATTCACTAGAGCTAAACTTGCTTCCAGGAGTACCGGTAACGCATTTGTCCCAGCAGGAACTTGTAAGCTTTGCAACTACTTCATTGAACATGGCCCTTTCCTTCTCTTGCTGCATAAATGAAGAAATCAGGTGCAAATATTAGAAAGCCACAAGACACAAAGAAGAGCAAACTGGGAACTGCCATTTCGTTAAAACCACTGTATGAAAGTAGGGGCAACTAAATCAAATCAAGCAACTAAGTAGTCACGCAATGTCTTCTGACTTCTTCCAACACATCTAGGGAAATAGCAATGGTGATACATTGCTTGACGTATCAAAACAATATCGTAAGCCAGCTGGAAACTTTGATACTCGATAATATAATAAAAACAATAAGACATGGGAAGACAGACAATAGATTAAAGACAAACCTAAAACTGTGTACTGTTGGACTGACACACCGGAAAAATCTGAGGGCACTTGAAACAATTTCCTGAAGTAATGAGCTTAAGTAACAAGTGTTTTATACCTAGAATGTTTCTGTTTTTCTCTGTTTCCTCTTTCTAGTTGTAAGGAGGTAGTTAAAATATTCTCATATGGAGTGAGACTTTTGAATCTTATAACTGGTTAATATAACATTCCAAGAAACCAGTAAACAGTATTATGTTGAACACAATAGGTGTGTGCACAATTTTTCTGTGCACTTTTACTTCTTCTCTTTAATCCCTCAATGTCAGAGTAATTTTAAGAAAGGGAAAAAAATCCTTTTGGCAGCTTATAAAGGTAAAGGAAGAAGGAAGTCAGCTGGGAAGTGGATGAAGGATTTCTGAAAGAAAAGTTTTTACTGCAATGTTTTTCCTCTAGAAAATGGTATATCTTTCAGTAAGCATATTGACTAGGTTATAACATCTAGTAGGGGCTGCAAGTAACGAGTAAATGACAATGTGGAAAGTTGCCTAAAATTGCTTGGTAATATCCTATTCAAACCTTAATATGCATCAGTATGTAGATATGACATAAGGATGAGTGGATGTGCTAACAGGAAATGCGGTAGGCTAAAATCACATCAATAGAGTTGTGTCAAAAGACCTGCAATCTATCGGAAGAAGCAAAAGATCCGTAATGATAATACTAACTAGTTGAATTTAACGCCTAACCGCTATTATTACACATTAGCATTGCCAAGGAGTCCTATTTGTTTCATTAAATATATGTATAGCAGTATAAGAATGAGTTTAAGATTTAAAGAACCTCTTGTTTAGACAATTTTGCTCATGAATACCGTTCATCTTTTTTACCCTTAGTAGGTGAATCCTAAGTTGGATATAATTGTAACATAAATTTTTATTTTCGGGGATAATAAAAAACTACGGTGTATTTAGGTTTAGCATTTTTAGGTTTTTTTTGTTTAGGATTAGGATTCTTTACTACGGTGTGGCTTTCCTTTAGGTTTAGGATTCTTTAGGTTTTTCTTTGTTAAGGATTCTTTAGTTGTATCTTTTCTTTGTTTAGGTTTAGGATTCACTTTAGGCTTCTAGAATACAACAACAATAACGAACCCATTGTAATCCCACAAGTGGGGTCTTAGGAGGATAATGTGTACACAAACCTTACCCCTACCTTATGAAGATAGAGAGGTTGTTTCCGATAAACCCTCGGCTCAAGCAACAGTGACAAGAAAGCAACCAACAATAACAACAAGAAGAAAAAAAAACAAAAAAAATAAAGACACAACGTGTAATAACAAAGATCTAGAGATAAGAAATACAAGAATAATACTAATTCTACTGGTAAGAATGACACAACGTGTAATAAAAAGATCTAGGAATAAGAAACTATATGAATATTACTATACTACCGGTAAGACTGAGAGAATCCCTTGTCTACCTATCAACATTCGACCATAATTCTCGACTACCACACCTTCCCATCGAGGGAAGGAGAATATTAAAATAAAAACAATTTAGAATGAGGAGAAGTTGTGACAACTTCCATAAAAGAATTCAATATTCTACATTCTTTATCATAAACTCTTGATAGCATCGACGTAAAGGTAAACTTTCAAACATGTAGTATTCTTTTAGTTATAGTATCGACATGCTTGTGATTTGAGGTAAACTTTCTAATTACCTGCAGTCTGTTCTTTAAGTCACGTAATAATAGACATTCGTATATTATTGATAAATAATTGTAAATTGAAAGATTGCCAATTGTGATTTTTGTTTACAATTTATTTGGGTCATTGCATTTGTAGCGAAAAATTGGTTATGCATTCTAACTCATATCTGTTGAAGTCTTGTTAATTCAAGATTACTTTTGCTCTATGTTTTACAATTATAAATTACACCAAACTACAGACAAGATTATGCATATCCGAAAAATTGAATATGCATATCCGACAAATTACACCAAACTACAGGCAAGATTAAACCAAAAAGATCAAAGATCAAAGTAATAATTTCCCTACCCATTAAGTCATTCAAACAATATCCACAAAAAGAAGCATAATCTGTCTGAATCAATCCTGTTTATAATGCCCCAAATAAATTTTCAAAATATTATGCCAAAAGACTGTCATAGCCAAAACTAGATCAGTTTACGAATATCAAAGCATAAACTATAGGAACAAAAAAAAACAGATAAGTGAATACACATAAAATAAAACTGTTCATGATTGAAACTTACACTGAGAAATTGCTGCAATTCGGGGGAGCTCAGGGCTGATGGATCCATGGAACTTTTGGTTTACAAATACTATTTTCTGGTTCTCGTGGAGAAGAGTAAAAATCTCTTTGACTAAACCTTTGTAAAACCCTAACAAAAGTCGGTTGAAGCCGACGGGTTATATGAGATGGGCTATAATTGGATACTACAACTAGGACAGGCCCGTTTTCCTACCAAATTCGGATTATTAGCCCTGTTATCTGGTTAAAATATCATGGTATAGCCAGTTTTCACACTGGTCAATGAAAAATAGCCAGCATTTATCAAGTCAATGAAAAATAGCCACTATTTTGCTGCAACAGGGACCGGTCCAGTATAATATACGGGAGTTCTGGTGCATTTGTGTACGAACTCCAGCATATTATGCTGGACCGGTATACTTTGCTAACTCCTGTAAAATTTGCGGGAGACTGGAGCACCAGTGCTCCAAACTCCAGTATATTATACTGGACAATTATACTTGCTGGAACTCCCGTAAAATTTGCGGGAGTTCCAGCATAGTTATCCTGGGTTCAAGCATACTTATGCTGGAACCCCCGTAAAATTTGCGGGCGTATTTTTCTGGATTTTGAACAGTGTTTTCGCTCAGATTTAAAGTGGCTAAATTTCGATGACTTTTGAAACTTGGCTAAATCTGGCTATTTTTGAATTTCTCCCTGTTATCTGTTATGCATAAGCCTGCTAAGGGATTTTTTCCTTCTTATACCATATATGAAAGTTTATTACCAAAAATGTGCATATTTTGTATTTTACCCGCCCAGTCCATATTTTACCTACAAAATTTGTACCATTCGAAAATCAGGCATTAATGGATCAGAATTTTCCTGAAAAACGCGCTAAAATTAAGGAGAGATTCTTGGTGATAATTGATTCTACATTAAATTCAATCTTTAAAAAGGGAAAGGAGATTTCATATCTGCGTTTTTTTCTCCAGAACTACAATTTAAATTCTGGAAAAAAAAAGGATCGAACAGATATTCAACTACTGACAGCTACAAAAACTACGAAAATATTCAACTACTAACAGCTTCTAAGATTTGAATTCAAATTGTAGAATTCAAAATTTTCGAGTTTCAACAACTCAAAGTTGAAAAAATCTGTTATTCATTGTTGCTTCTATCAAATTGTCGATCAGATATATCTCTTCTTCATCTTTTCTTCTTTCAATCTAGAAATAAAAAAAAACATCAACATCGACAACAAATCATGTCCAAAATCGCAATTATGCTACAATTTAATGGCAATTGGGATACCTATGGCAGATTTAGGTATTTTGAAGTGGATGCCATTGTGGTAGATGAGAATGCAAGCTACAGTACTCTGATCTCTACAATTGCAGAACAACTATCAATTGATACTGCTGAAAAAATTGTAGAAATCAAATACATCGTGAACGACAATTGTCCCGCAATGGAGATTAGGAATGATATGGGGGTTCGTGTGTATATGGAGACCAAAAAGGAGAATAAAAACTTAGGTTCATATCCGCTATGTGTAAGTGTACGAGATTTCAATATGGAATTGGCAATCACCAATGATAACACAAGTGCAGGTTTGTGTAGTTCGAAAAATACTTAGAATTTTAGTTTTATGATATTATCTACAAATTTACTCCATATATCTACAATGTGACTACAATTGCTCATAAAGAAAGAAGTAAACAGTATTGATTTGAGAGCAATCTACAAAGTGCAACAATGTAACTACAGTGTAACTACAATGTCTGATATCTTAAAATAGATAACTGTAATTTTTTTTAGATATCCACAACTTATCTACAAAGATTCTACAAATTTATAGTGACACTGTTTATCTCTATTTTGATCCAGGTTCATCTGGATCGCTAAAGTTACTTGATATGCCATCCTCTCCAGATATAGAGGAGTATCAAAGTGAAATAATAAAAGAGTATATGCAAACCGATATTGAAGAAGGACAAGTGTATCAGGACAAGCAAACTGTAGCTGCTGCAATGAAGCACTTTTCTGTGGTGCACAAGTTCCAGTTCAAAGTTAAAAGATCTAGTCATAGAAGGTATAGAGAAAATCTAATTCTAAGCAGTGAATTGTTCAAAAAAAGTGGTTTTTAATATTGTAGATAGATTGTAGTTAAATTGTAGTTTATGTTATTTTCTCTTAAAACAATCCTTCTGCTGCACCTACAATTATAATTTGTTGTTTTTTTTTACAGCTACTGGCTTGTATGTGTTGGTGAAAACTGTAAATGGCACTTCAAGGCAACATCAATTAATGATTCCGCAATGTTCAAGATAAGGAGTTTCAACTGACAACACACATGCTCCTTAATGGACGAAACATTCATACAGCGCAAACGTACTGCATCTGTAGTTGGTAGCATGGTCATTTCAAAGTATTGTGATCCAAAAACTGTGTACACACCAAAGAACTTAGGGTATGCTTAGGGTATGCTCTCTTTAATATACACTGTCTTGGTGCAGGGGAAAAAATATTTTAATATACAGTGTCTCCAGATTGTAGATAAATTGTAGGCAAAATGTAGTCGAATTGTAGTTTATGTAAAAATATTGCAGATATTATATTTTTATTATTGTAACTATTTTTTCTTTGTGTTTGTTCTGAAAATGTAGGTGAGGGCTTCGACAGATTATATACATACTGTGTTGGATGGTGTGAAGCGGTACATTGTGTGTCTAGAAAATAAGAAATGCAGCTGTGGCCAATTCCAACTTGAAGCACTTCCATGTGCGCATGCTTTGGCTGCATTAAGGCACAGGCATGAAACATACGAAAACTATTGCTCTCCATATTACACAAGGGAGAGCCTTCTGCGTACGTATGAAATACCAGTAAATTCTCTTCCCGATGAAAGCAAATGTAATGTGCCAAAACATATTTTGGATGAGGTAGTAAAGCCACCGAGTGGAGATAAAAGGCAGCCAGGCAGACCTCAAAAGAAAAGATATAAAACACATGATGAAATAAAGTCTAAGAAGTACAAGGTGTCATGCGAAAATTGTGGAGGTGAAGGGCATAACAAAAGATCTTGCAAGAATGCTCCCAAAAAGAAATGAATATCATGTAGTTAAAATGGTTATTCAAACTAACTGTTAGTGGGTTAAAGTTAGCGGATTTTGGCAGTGTAATCATTTAAGTTTTTAAAGATCATTATGAATTCATCTACAATTTGTTCATGCGTGTTAAATATGCTTTTATGTATCTTATCAGGCATCTACATTAGTTTTTGAATTAGTGTAATTATATTTTAGTACTTATTATGTACAATACAATTGACTATAAAAAGTAACTGCATGTGAATTGTTTCCAGATTGTAGTCAAAATGTAGGTTAAATGTAGATAAATTGTAGTTTATGTAAAATCTTCTATACAATTTGCAGATTAATTGTGGATAACACATTTCTACAATTAGAGTATTTATTTCTTCATTTTTGTTGTATAATTTATATTCAACAGACAGTTATATACAAATATTACATAGAACTTGGAGGTAAAGATCTTAAAATTATGATAAAAAGCTGTAACATTTATATACAATAACTATATTCATGAAAATACTCATGTTTAATATAAAGATGATACGGTGCTGTAAACAAGCCAATTTATATTGAAGTAA
This sequence comes from Nicotiana attenuata, assembly GCF_001879085.1. Classification (NCBI taxonomy): domain Eukaryota; kingdom Viridiplantae; phylum Streptophyta; class Magnoliopsida; order Solanales; family Solanaceae; genus Nicotiana; species Nicotiana attenuata. Next base: position 536,021 of record NW_017670498.1, on the reverse strand, counting down.
ATAACTAATAATGAAACATAAAATAACAAAACAATATTGTATGCTGCAATAAAAACTTAATAATTTTGTTCATAAAGTAGTGTATTCTCCTTCAACTACAAATTTGCATCAAGAAAACTAGGAAAACCGGACACTATTTCTTCTTTCTATGCACTCTAGTCTTCTCATTCAAAGCAGGTGCACCCTTCCTCCTTGCTAACCTTCCTGTAACTTCACTATCACTGATTGACCCATCTTTTTGCTTCTTTGTAGCATAGTCCCATAGTAGAGCTCTATAGCGTGTACGGTGTTGGTCGATATCCAAAAGGTCTTCTGAAGGGATTGACAAATCTCCAAGGCTAACATATTCCGCAAAAGCAGCCACAAATACACCACAATCGCTGCATAAGACACAAAATTTGAATTATTTAACAAATGATTATAAAAAAAAATTAAACAATCAGAAAGAGAGAATAGGTTTTTTACAGTTATCCTTCCTTTTGCCGAGGAATCTCCGCAACCAACCACTGTATGTTGAGAGGGTCTGTAACTGGTTTCTCAATGTATGCCTTTGTGGTCTTGAAGTCAATGTCTTTACGCTTCCCGTAGAAACCAGTGCAAGACAAATACAGAGGGATAATGATTGAAAATTCTTCAACACATGCTTCAGCAGCCTTATGATTGTGTGAAGAAACCATGGAATCGTTACACATCAAAGTTCCTGTCCGCTAGTCGAAAACGACCAACAACCAATGAAAATTCTCTACAATCTCACTGGCATGACTGACTATAGTGAACTTCATCCCAGGCAAACTCGCATAGTCAAAGAATTCCTATACCCAAGACAAATCTCTCCTGCACACATCATTCATCGGGCTTTAACAAACCAATACTTCTGTCTGTTTGGAGAACTTAATGGAACTTCTCATAAATTTTTCAATCTTTGACTTGAAAACAGGCCAATCAGTTGTCGTAAACTAGGTGATATATTGGTGTTGGGACCATATTTGCTCTCTATCTCTCAAGTAATACATAATACATTCAATGTGCTGCAAAATAAAAATATATTATATTTTTTAGCCCCACTGTAACTACAATTTTTTTACAATTTCAGATTTATTAATACAAAGGCATGATAAGTTCAATATGTTCTAATAATTATCATACACTTTAGTTGCTAATAACAAACAACTACCATAAGTTATAACATAACATTGACGTTCAAACGATTAAGCACATATTTGTAAATGTTCAGCTTAAACGTACACTATAACTATAAATTAACTACAATATATACTCTACACTTACACTATAAAGATAAAACCAAACTTAATTGTTAATTATTTTTATATTACAGAGTTTACTTGAGGACTTGTCCTGGATGAGCAAGGAATAAAATTCACTCCTTCTTATCCCACCTTTTTTCAACTCCAAGGTCTAACCAAGGCTTGATTTGGTTTATTCTTTGTGAAAAGGGAGCCTTCTCCTGCTAAAAAATTACCATAAATAAATTAGATATTCATTTACTTTTAAAATGCTGAAATTAAAGTATTCAAACTAAGCCATTCACACCTCTAGATACTTTGTCGCTACGGTGGTATAACATTTGTTGAACTTATCTAACACATAGGGCATCTACATTTTCACCAATTAGAGTTATGAAGGGGGTGCTTGAGGTTTAAGAAAAAATTTAGGTGCAATTAGAGCTTTGCTGCCTCCAGAACTGTATGAGGTATGAAAGGTGATCGTGCAATGTTTCCCCGGTTGCCTGGTTCTCCCGGATGAACATTAGGGGTTGCTTCATTGTGGTATGGCTCCTCTCCAAACAGTAACCAATTGTTCAAGTTGTATCTGGAAAACTCAAAGCATCTAATGTGACCACCCTTCTTATCAATTCGCGCCTGATCCTTCAAGAAACAATTCATCCACATGAGTGCATCTTCACCTTCATTTTGATGTGTCTCAAGTACTTTGTTTCTTGTTTCGGCTGCTACTGTCACTCCCATGAAATTGGGGAACACATTCATTATTAATATCTGTTACATAAAGCACTATGATAACTCTCACTGAATGTAACAATAGTATAAAGAAAAATTACTATTTTATGCCAATGACAACTGATTTATACCTGCATGTCCAACCTCAGTTGCTTCTTGAAAATCTGGGAAAATAATCCCCATTGTTGCTCTGGAACAATGTTCTTGACAAACTGCAGCTTCTAGTTAAAATATAAAAGTAAAATAATCTACTTATATTAATACTGCTTGAAAGTTGTAGACTATACGACTCAGGATAAGTTTGTAGGTAAAAAGTTAACAATAAAACTAACTTTTTAGCTAGTTTGTAGATACCTGTGTTTGCTTGGCTTGCATGCACTTGAGCACCAATATTGCAATGAAAATTGCTGGTTGTTAATCCTTGTGTGGTCATTTATTTTGGAACACCAGCAAACTATAGATTTAAGTTAGTATATAGTTTTGTTAGTGTACATAATTTGTTTTGGTATATAAATATGTGTCAACTATTACTTCCCTCATCCACAATATTTGTCATGTTTTATCAATTTTCACCACATTCTTCACAGATTCATTCACAAAAATCTAAGGTTATTGGAGTTCCTCAAAGACAGCCTTCCTAAAACCATCTACCTCCATTCAACCTACAAGTAAAAAAATATAGAATTGTTAGAAATTATACTATAATTTAGCTACACTGCAGACTACATTAAATTGTTATTGAAATGAGATTAAAATTATAAAAAATATTGTAGTTAATATTAATACCTGCTTTAATTCCGTTTCCAGCTTCTTTAGCTTCTAGCCACAGAATTCATTTTTTCAGTTGAGCTTCTGTATGTTTGGGTTCCAATGTTGGAGAATCAACATTTGGAACCTCTCATGATTGTGCACCCAGCTCAGTCCATAATCAAATTTTTTGGGCAAATTAAGAACTGCAATCTCTTCTCCACATTCAGTCCATGGATGTGAACTGAATGATGAAAAAAAAATAAGTCCAATAAGCAGAAAATGTAAGAAATAATTGTTAGATATTATGTTAGGAAATGTATACAGTAACAAAAAACTGAAAAAAATACCTTTAATCCACTTTCAGGCTTGATGACCTTCTCTTCAAAAAGCAGTTAACACACTAATACATCTCGCCCTGGTCTTAGAAGATAGACATTCATCGCCGACGGCGAGTCTCTACTCGACAGCCTCGCGTAGCTCTCTCGTGCTTCACAGTCGCAGCAACACTATATAGCCACACTTGCAAGGCTAAACGAGCATCACCCGTATGAGATAGGAATGTACACTGGGTGTTAGACGATGTCAACTGACTTCCATTAACCTAATTGAAGGATTTAATACCCCACGGGTATGACTGAAAATGGACCAGACTCTAACCAAAATAAAACTTAAAGTTGTCTATAAAGGGGACACAAATGGTCTCTTTGTCAGATGGACACCAAAAAATTTCCAGAAGATAAAGAATACACCAAAACTTTACAGCATCCTCTCATCATTCACCCAAGATTTATTTGTCACTATGTTTAGGATACCAATTCTCTACTCTTTTTTTTGTTTGGATAAATAGTTATTCATTAGCTTTGCTTACATAACTAGAAGTGATATCCAAAATCTGAAACTGATTGACCACAATTAAAATTTCCAGTAATTAAACCAAACTCCTTCACCCACCTCTCTCTTTCACCCTCAACATCTTGGCTGAATTAAAAAAGTGAAGTCATTAGAAGTAAGAAAAGTTCATACTTGTGAGGAGATGAATAGCTTGGTGTTTTGCCATAACAATGGGGGGGAAGACAAATAAGTTAACCAAAAAACAAGTTTTCTTAAAAGCCTTTAAACCAATAGGAGACAATAAGTCATTGATCTGCACTAGGAATGCTGGATCACACCAATGTGTGGGAATCTTTAGCACACCATAATCAATATTTTGCGTGGGCAAAATAATATCCAGTCTGCCAAAAAATGATAATTGTTTCACTCATAGCATAGTTAACAAGACCATGAAAATTACCCCGATTAATCTACCGATATTAACTAGCGCATATCTAACCTCCCACTAACAAAATTTCAATAATACAAACATCTATTCTCTCTCTGATATAGAGGATCACCTCAAAAATCCTGTAAACACCTGCCCAGTCGCCTTCGCTAGCTCCAATGACTAATAAATACATAATATAAGTGGCTGTCTGTTAATACATAACTTCGATAGATGTGCTTCAAAAATTGTTATTAGTCTTACCTTAAGGATTATAATTAGAATATAACTACAAAATATCTACCTAATGATACATACTACATTTAAAGCCTTTCTACAAAAAGGAAACCAAATCAGAGAACTACATGCTACTTCAAATACTAGTAATTAAATAACATTTATAAGTACAATTAAAACTACAAATATCTGCTCGAGTATAACTAAATACAGAAAATCACAACGTACAGTACGAATATTTCAAATGATTCTGTGTGTGTACATTGTGGCGCGCGTGAGAAAAAAATGTGTATTACAGTACTGCGCTACTCTCTCTCATAACACAGACAATTAAAATTACAAAAAAGAATAAAAAAAAAATTTAGAAAATCTCTTCC
>NW_017670498.1:520110-529618 GCF_001879085.1 Nicotiana attenuata | reverse complement strand
GTTCGGATCCAAAGCAAGCACATTACCACCATATTGACAATTATCTCTCGAAATTTATATCAATTGAGACCACCATAGTCCAATGGTATTAGCAGAAGTTTTCTGCACAACAAGTGTAAGTTCGACTCCAATTACCACCGAAACATAACAAGTTTCGGTGAGTTTCGGTAAGTCAAAGCAAGCACGAAGCTGTTCTAGGTCGTCGTCGGTGACGCTCTTCGATCGGCGACGGTCAGCGAGCTTCGTGCGGGAGTGATAATGGCGGAGACCTAGCAAATTTGGGTGGGAGATGAGGTATGAATCGTGGGTTTGTGGGAGAAGAGAGTAAAGTGTATGCAAAAAGAGAGAGAAAACGTGGTTAGTAAGATTTACGGTGATTATGTGAGAGAAAAGACTAAAAAGGAGAGAGAAAAATATTATTTAGCATATATGGTGTCTTAAATGTAGGATGTGACTATAATTAGATATTTTGCTATAAAGGATAAAAGGTATCTATAGGATGTAATATTTTAAAATGGTATTTATTTAAAATAAATAGGGTACTGAGCTTTTCTATAGGGTGTAAAATTTCCTATTTTTTATCGCCTGTTTATTTACTTTGATTTAGTTACATGTGGAGATAATACCGTTAAAACTTGAAGTGATGCTGCTCATTAAACTCTTCGTTAGACAAAAATATATTTCTGGATTTTATATATATATATATATATATATATATATATATATATATATATATATATTGTAATATTTAGTTTACCAACAACAATAAGCCATTTCATGTTCTATAGGTTACTAATCCATGTTTTCTATCAATGATACTTATAATTGGATTTTAAGTACCTTAATTGTGTAGAATTAATTTCTTTACCCTATTAGTGTCTATAATTTTAACTATTTAAACTGAATACACTTTGGTTATATCATTTCAAATTAGTTGCAATTTGATAGTTGCACATTTTAATCCTATCAAAAGTTATTAGATCTTCTACTTTACCTTCTCTAATGTATTATTCACGAGCCGGACTCATGTCAAATTTAAGAGGTAAAAAGCAATCTGCATATCATTTTTTCACTAACAAAAAATGTAGTTCTTTTTGTTTTTTGCTAACAAGCTAGTATTTAATCTTGAAAATTATAAGTTCGACAAACCAAAATGTAGAATAAATTTTGCTTATGTAAAGCTTTATTATATATCTTAATTAAAAGGTAACCAACCCCATAGGCGGATTCAGAATTTGGAGGCTCTGGGTGCCATAAAATTTTGAAAGTAGACATGCTACAATTTACATTGTCTAAATAGGGTATAAAGTTAATCGGTTTGGTCTATTGGATTTTGGTTCGGGTTATTCGTCTTTGAAGTTAATATAAACAAATCGATCGAACAAATATTACGTAATTATTATGATAACTTGGAAAAGAAGCACAAAATTTAAATGGATTATGCATTTTGTATAAGAAAAAAAAGACTCGTTATCAATTTATATTTGAATACTCAAGGAAAAAATTTATACTAATAAGCACTCTAAACATTAAAACCGAAGCAAGTTTACAGACATTTTTCAATTTACTATTTTTTTTACGAAAATTAACTCACTCAATATTATATATAATTATCCTACTTTAGAGCAATTTGACAATAAAATAAACTTTCATCCTTGATTAGAGCAATAACTTATTCAAGGATTTTTATATTTTTTTTGTTTCTGCAAATAGATTTATCGAAATTGTATTCCTGGGAGAAAAAAATATCGTCTATTGATAAATCACGGAGGAGTTGAGAAAACGCAACAGTATTAGATTTTTGAAAGAAAAGGACTTTTATATTTTATGTTTAATGTTTAAAGAAAAAAAAGGAGAAACGAAATTTCAAAATAAACTAATAAAGAAAGAAAAAATCAATAGAAACTACTAATAAACAAAAAAAAGCAATTAAGGAAAGAGAAAAAATAAACAAAAGAGTAAACCTCCTTCTACATTTATTATAGCTGTCTTAAATGCACCAAACAAAAGCTATACGAGCACTCTGCTAGGTGGGCTTCGACCACCCAGTAAGGTGGAATGATAGTGCACCGCCAGTGGCACCTTCAATCAGTTTGTTAACGAGGGTGCCACTGAAAATATTTGTACATTTCTTCTTTATATACATACATGTATATATACTATTACATAGTCTCGGCCAAAGCTTGCGGGTGGCATATCACCACATCCCTTACACATATATCCTGTTACGACCCCGATATTAAAATTTTCACTATCAACCGGAAAACGCCAAAATTTCACTTTCGCCAATTCAAGCCTAAATCTACTCCGGACCTCCAAAATACATTCCGATCACGCTCCCAAGTCCCAAATCACCTAACGAAGCTATCCGAAGCATAAAAACCAAATTCTGAGTCATTCTCACACAAGTCAACTTCCGGTTGACTTTTCCAACTAAAAGGCCAACTTAAGAGACTAAGTGTCTCATAACACTCCAAAACTACTCCAAACCCGAACCTACCGACACGATACGATGATATGAAGCTGAACAACACATAAAGAAGCAGAAATGGGGGAAACGGAGCGGTAACTCATGAAACGACCGGCCGGGTCGTTACATCCTCCCCCTCTTAAACAAGCGTTCGTCCTCGAACGGGTCAAGAAACATACCTGAAACCTCAAATAGGTGAGGATATCTGCTCCGCATCTCCCGCTCGATCTCCCAGGTAGCCTCCTCCACGGGCCGACCTCTCCACTGCACTTTTACTAAAGCTATATCCATTGATCTCAACTTTCGAACCTGACGCTCCAAAATAGCCACTGGCTCCACATCATAGGTCAAATCACCATCTAACTGAACTGTGCTGAAGTCAAAAACATGAGACGAATCGCCAATATACTTTCGGAGCATAGAAATATGAAATACCGATGCACACCCGACAAGCTGGGTGGCAAGCAAGCTCATAAGCGCCTCCCCAATCCTCCGAAGCACCTCAAAAGGCCAAATGAAACGAGGACTCAATTTACCCTTCTTCCCAAATCTCATAACACCCTTCATCCTCAGTAGAACCTTCTCTCCAACCATGTAGGACACATCACGAACCTTCCTGTCTGCATAACTCTTTTGTCTCGACTGCGCTGTACGAAGCCGCTCCTGAATCACCTTCACCTTGTCTAAAGCATCCTGCACCAAGTCTGTACCCAAAAGCCTAGCCTCGTCGGGCTCAAACCAACCAACTGGAGATCTACACTGCCTCCTATATAAAGCCTCATATGGAGCCATCTAAATACTCGACTGATAATTGTTGTTATATGCAAACTTCACGAGCGGTAGAAACTGATCCCATGACCCTCAAAAATCAATGACACAAGCGCGCAACATGTCCTCCAATATTTGAATTGTGCGCTCGGACTGCCCGTCCGTCTGAGGGTGAAAAGCTATGCTCAACTCAACCTGAGTACCCAACTCTCGCTGCATGTCCCTCCAAAACTGTGAAGTAAACTGAGTACCCCTATCAAAAATGATGGAAACTGGAACACCATGCAGGCGAACAACCTCTCAGATATAAATCTCTACTAACCGCTCTGAGGAATAGGTAGTACACACAGGAATGAAGTGCGCAAACTTGGTCAGCTGATCCACAATCACCCAAATAGCATCGAACTTCTTCAAAGTCCGTGGGAGCCCAACTACAAAGTCCATGGTGATACGCTCCCACTTCCACTCTGGAATATCCATCTGCTGAAGCAAGCCACCCGATCTCTGATGCTCATATTTTACCTGTTGACAATTGAGACACCGAGCTACAAATCCCACAATATCCTTCTTCATCCTCCTCCACCAATAATGTTGTCCCAAATCCTGATACATCTTCGCGGCACCCGGATGAATGGATTACCGTGAGCTATGGGCCAACTCTAAGATCAACTCCCAAAGCGCATCCACATTGGGCACTGTTTACCTAGAAAATGGTAATAACAATTAGATTTGATTTTTGTGGTTTTCAAAAATACGTGATCTATTTTTATGCTAGTTGTTAGGTAGTAGATGTTAAGTGTGAGACTAGGAAATAAGATAAGAACTTGAAAATAGTATGTTTAAGCAAACTGAGCGGCTGAAAATCGGGGCCTCGAGCCTGGTTACACGGGGCCTCGAGGTCAAGCTCGATACTGAGCTGTGGACGGTCGAGGAAGGGCTAACGGTTTTGAGAGCTTTGATGAAGGCTCTTTATGATCAATAATAAGCAATAAATGAAGAACAATTAATAGAAGATAGTAATATCATAATCCTTTAGCAGCTCCAACCATCTCCGCAGCCTCAAATTGAGATCCTTCTGCTTGAACAAGTGCTGGAGGCTACGATGATCAGTAAACACCTCACAAGACACACCATACAAATAATGCCTCCAAATCTTCAACGCGTGAACAATGGCAACCAACTCTAGATCATGAACGGGGTAGTTCTTCTCATGGGGCTTCAATTGACGAGAAGCATAAGCAATAACTCTACCCTCCTACATCAACACACACCCAATACCCACTCTCGAAGCATCACAATACACTGTATATGAACCTAAAGCTGATGGCAAAACCAATACTGGAGCTGTGGTCAAGGCAGTCTTGAGCTTCTGAAAGCTCGCCTCACACTCATCCGACCACCTGAATAAAGCACCCTTTTGAGTCAATTTGGTCAAGGGTGATGCAATAGATGAAAATCCCTGAACGAACCGACGGTAATAGCCCGCCAAACCAAGGAAGCTGCAAATCTCTGTGGCTGAGGACGGTCTGGGCCAACACTGAACCGCCTCTATCTTCTTCGGATCAACCTGAATACCCTCACTAGACACCATGTGCCCCAAGAAAGCCACTGAACTGAGCCAAAACTCACACTTGGAGAACTTTGCATAAGGCTTCTACTCCCTCAATCTCTGCAACACAACTCTCAAATGCTCCGCGTGCTCCTCCTGACTACGCGAGTACACCAGAATATCATCAATGAATATTATGACAAACGAGTCAAGATAAGGCCGAAACACACTGTTCAGCAAATGCATGAACGCTGCTGGGGCATTGGTCAGCCCAAAAGACATCACAAGGAACTCATAATGACCATATCGGGTCCTGAAAGCTGTCTTAAGAATATCCGAGTCCCTGATCTTCAACTGGTGATACCCTGAACGGAGATCAATCTTGGAGAACACTCTCGCTCCCTGAAGCTGGTCGAATAAATCATCAATGCGAGCCAAAGGATACTTGTTCTTGATTGTAACTTTGTTCAACTGCCTGTAATCAATGCACATACTCATCGTGCCATCCTTTTTCTTCACAAATAGAACAGACGCACCCCAAGGCGACACACTAGGCCGAATAAACCCCTTATCAAGGAGTTCCTGAAGCTGCTCCTTCAACTCTTTCAACTCCGCCGGTGCCATACGATATGGAGGAATAGAAATGGGCTGTGTGCCCGGCACCAAATCAACACCAAAATCAATATCCCTGTCCGGGGGCATGCCCGGCAGGTCTGCAGGAAATAAATTGGGAAAATCGCTCGCTACAGGAATAGAATCAATACGAGGAGTCTCTGCACTGACATCCCTCACAAAGGCTAAGTATGAAAGACAACCCTTCCCAACCATCCGCTGGGCCTTCAGAAATGAAATCACCCTACTGGGGACAAAATCAGTCGAACCTCGCCACTCAATCCGTGGCACACCCGACATAGCCAACGTCACTATCTTAGCATGACAGTCCAATATAGCATGACAAGGAGATAGCCAATTCATGCCTAATATCACATTAAATTCCACCATAAAAGCAACAAAAGGTCCACTCGGGTCTCCAGACCCCCAATAGTCACCACACACGACCGGTATACACGGTCCACAACTATAGTATTGCCCACCGGAGTAGATACACGAACAGAAGAAATAAGAGACTCACGGGGCGTATCCAAATAATGAGCAAAATATGCTGACACATACGAAAAAGTGGAACCAGGATCAAATAATACAGAGGCATCTCTGTGGCAGACTGAGACAATACCTGTAATCACAGCATCTGAAGCAATAGCATCTGGTCTGGCTGGGAGTGCATAGAAATGGGCCTGACCACCACCTGATCAACCTCCTCTTCTAGGGCAACCCCTAGCTGACTGACCCCCACCTCTAGCTGCCTGAACGGGTGGTGAAGTAACTGGAGCTGAAGTCGAGGGCTGACTCCTCTGCTGAGATGGACCCTCAAGAAGACAAGGACACTGCCCCCTCATGTGTCCAAACTCTCCACACTCGTAATAACTCCCTAGTGCAGGGAACGGGGGCTGAAGGGAACCCCCGACACCGGAATGACCAGTAGAAGGACCTGGCATGGAAGAGCCCTGAACTGATGAAGCACGAGATGAACTCTAGGCCGGTAGGGCGCTATGCGATGAATGGCCCTGATGAGAACCGTGAGAACCATGGCCCGATGATGCCCCACGATGAACTAGGCGAGCTGACTGAGCATGCTTGAATGGGCGGCCTCTACCATGCTGAAACTGACCTCTCGAAGGAGCTCCACCAAAACTACCAGATCCCCGAGGCCTCTTGGCCTCCCTCTCTTCTCGCTCCTGGCGACGAACTGACTCAATCTCGCGAGCCATATCAACAACCTCCTCAAAAGTAGCACCTGACACCCTCTCCCTGGTCATGAGAATCCGAAGCTGATATGTGAGGCCATCAACGTACCTCCGAATCCTCTCTCTATCCATAGGAACCAACCAAATAACATGACGAGCTAACTCCGAGAACGTCATCTCATACTGCGTCACAGTCATATCTCCCTGACGTAACTGCTTGAACTGCCTGCGCAACTCCTCTCTGCGAGACTGTGGCACATACATCTCCCAAAAGAGAACGGAGAACTGCTGCCAGGTAAGGGGCGCTGCATCAACAGGCCTACGCCTCTCATAAGCCTCCCACCAAGTAAAGGCAGCTCCAGAAAACTGAAAAGTAGTAAATGCAACCACACTGGTCTCCAGAGTACCCGCTGTACGAAGAATCCTCTGACACTTGTCCAAGAAACCCTGGGCATCCTCGCCCTCTGTACCACTAAAAGTCGGGGGCTAAAGTCTACCAAACCTCTCCAATCGATGCTGCTCGTCGTCAAGCATAACTGGTACCACATAATCCTGAGCTGGTGCAACCGGCTGGGCTGGAGGTGCCCCCGGTGTCTGAAGGCCCTGCACAACCTGCTCAGGTGTGCAAGCAGCGGGAGTCTGTGTGCCTCCCCTGGCCTGAGAAGTAGGTGCGGCCGTAGTAACTGAGACCGCTTGAGCCAGGCCAGTGCATATTGATAGAATCTGGGCTAGAGCCTCCTGAAGGCCTGGAATCACAATAGGCACAGCCGGTGCCTGAGCTGGTGCTGCTGGAGCGTCCACAACTGGGGACCTGATCATGAACTGGGGCGGCTGGTGGATCTGCAGGTGCTGCTCTAGCTGCTGTGCGGGCTACACCCCTGCCCCTACCACGGCCTCGACCGCGACCTCGGCCTCTAGTGGCCCCAACTAGTGGTACTGGTGGTCGTCCGTCCTGACCGGTAGCACGTGTCCTCACCATCTGTGAGAAAATAGAATAACGGAAGTTTAGTACCAGAATTAACAAATTCGCACGACAGGAATTTCAAGAATGTGAAGTTTTCCTAAAGGTTCTGCAGCCTCCCGAGGATAAGTACAAACGTCTCCGTACCGATCCGCGAGACTCTACTAAACCGACTCATGACTCGTGAGACCTATGTAATCTAGGCTCTGATACCAACTTGTCACGACCCCGATATCAAAATTTCCGCTATCAACCGGAAACCGCCAAAATTCCACTTTCACCAATTCAAGCCTAAATCTACTCCGGACCTCCAAAATACATTTCGATCACGCTCCCAAGTCCCAAAATCACCTAACGAAGCTATCCGAACCATAAAACCAAATTCCGAGATCGTTTTCACACAAGTCAACTTCCGGTAGACTTTTCCAACTAAAGGCCAACTTAAGAGACTAAGTGTCTCATAACATTCCAAAACTACTCCAAACCCGAACCACCGACACGATACGATGAAATGAAGCTGAACAACACATAAAGAAGCAGAAATGGGGAAAACGGTGCGGTAACTCATGAAACGACCGGCCGGGGCGTTACAGATCCGCCCTTGACCAACCCTCTAAAGATGGATTTTCCTTTAAATTATCTTCTTTTTTTATCCTTTTTACCCGACTCTATGGAGGGATGTTTATGTCCTATTTCCAGTGGAATGACAACTTAATGTTGTCCCTTCAATGAAATTTTCCTAGCCTCGGAAGGAACTGACAAAGAAAGAGAGAAAAAGAAATGCTTTTAGAATATTCTACAAGTTCGAGGTTAAGAAACAAAAGGACGGAGTGGGAAACAATTTATATAAATTAGAGTTTAACTTTTATAATTCTCTTTTTTTAACTTTTATATATCGACATTTATAAAATAATTTTTACTGTATCAGGTCACTAAAAAGATGGAATAGCTCATAAACAGAGTAAAATTCTTTGATCGGATAAAAACTCATTACATTATCAACTTATTTAAGTTAAATTAAATAAATTATATCCATGCATGAAATCAGCCACTAGGGAGCTGACTTTTATGACTCTTTTATGAAGAAAAGATCTTTTGGAGAAACAAAAGCTAAGCAACATCTTCTCAACGAAGCAAAGCACCTATCCAATTCCAAATCAGTCAATTGGCCCTCTCACTCCTTCTACCTCTCTATCTTTTTTAGGATCTTTGCTTTTTTTTTTTTCTCAAAGCAAAAAAAGCATATAGCTTTTTCTTCCTTTCTTTTATTACTTTCGAGCCAAAAGATTTTCAAAAAACAACCCTGACGAAAAGAAATGACACTAATTCACTGTACCAGATTTCACTCTGCCGAATTCTCACTAATTAATCAATTAATAATAAGTGAGGCAATTATAACAAGGAAGATGTGGAGCGATGAGCTTTTCAAGTCAGAATTCCAATATCAAAGTGAAAGACTATATATCTATTAGTAATTCTAAAGGAAACACTATTATGACATGAGATTGTTTGTTAATGCAATCTGAACTTCTTTTCTTTTTTGTTTGTCCAAAATTGACCTTACTTGCATGATATTTTTTTCTCCTGCCATATTTAAGCTAATAGAAGTATGTATATTGTGTCCCGAAGGGACGGCCCAGTGGGTTTGGAGGGAGTTTTCCACACGGGAGACGTGGGTTCGATCCCCCCTCAATGCCTTCTGGGTCTGAGCCTGTTGCACGGGGCTTGCCTAGTGCGGTTTACATCCCCTGTGTAGTTTGTAGGCTATTACACAGTGGGGGGTTTACCCAGTGCGCACAGAGTGCTCACCCAAAGGGCAGAGGGGGTTTTCCTAGGGTTCCAAAAAAAAGAAGTATGTATATTGTTAATTACGTGTTATTTCAAGCTAAAATTGGTCTCTTATCAAGTAACTACGATACGCCATCTTCTCACACTTGAAACCTTTACTGTAACCA
>NW_017670498.1:402212-520090 GCF_001879085.1 Nicotiana attenuata | reverse complement strand
ATATATATATAAAATTTAATTTAACAGTATTAATTAAATTTGTATCACTCCTTGGATTGGATCGAATTGAATTTTCGGGGAAACCCTATATTATTTTAGTAATTCCTTATCTTTTTTACATAGCGTATATATAGTGTGATTATATGTCTATTTCCTTACTATTTTAGAAAGATAACTGTGAGTGTCCATCACAATTCTTTTTTAATAGAAAAATAAAAATGAAGAAAAAATGAAAGATGTATACATCTATAAACGTGAAAATAGAGATAGGGGGCTAAGCATGCACTATTGATGGTTTACTTTGCTGCTTTTGATTTCTTTATAAGTTTTGAGAAAAAAACAACGCATTTGTTTACATGGGTTATGACTCGATTGTGTCCAAAATGCAGTCACAATAAAGTAAACCTTACCACGTCCTAAATACACGAGGGCATGAAACTTTATCGGGCTCGTGCATCTCTTTTACTTTTCTAATAATAATAACTTATATATGTTGGATTAATTAGTAGTCAATTCAAGAGCAAAATGTCAAACGTTGCAAGTGAACCAGTCGTTGCTTTTATGACTCTTTAGTTTCTTCACTTGCTTTTGAAATATAAAGTTAGAAAAGATTAATCTTTGTTATTGTTCTCAACAAACAATTTCTACGCATGATCATTTTTATTTATTCCTTTTTTAACCTAATTTTATTTATATTATGGGAGTGACATCTTGGTTTTTTGTCGAGTTTTTTTAAATGTTAGGTAGGAAACGACTTCCAAACGCTTTAACTAGACAGTCTATAGATAATCTACTATAACGTAAAAAGAATGGAATGATTGAACAAGAATTTAACGGCTTTTTTTCTTTTTTCTGTACACCTTTAAATTTTTAATTTTATACACTTTTAAAGCAAAAATAGAAGTTTTACCAATGAATTAAAGCTCAATCCACAAGAGTTAAATGAATAAATAAATCTATTTTAATTGCCTAACTAGCATCTAGTTCCCAATAAAAGAAGAAATAAAAGCATAATCTGAAGCTAGTGTATTTCATGTGTAGGGATTCTATTCCCCTTATTTGGTATAGGAACTTCCTCTTGTTTCTCCGCTTTTAATACAAGCTACTAGTATTACATTGTGTGCGGCGACTAAAGAATCTTCCATGCAAAGTTTTTGCTTCTCTTTGAAGTTTTAAGGTAGACATAAAAGATTTACTCATGCAAAAGTTACCCAATTTTCAGAAAGGAAAAGAGAAAGCAAAAAAGAGATAGCATAATATACCATGTTACACTATTTCATCTTATTTTAACATGTTGTAACTAGTAATCTTGCCATATTATTTTTCATACTACTAATATCATTTTTAATGAGTAATATATATCTCTAATTATCTTTTAAATTAAAAAAAAAAAAAAAGGCAGCTCGGTGCACTAAGTTCCTGCTATGCGCGGGGTCCGGGGAAGAGCCGGGCCATTGTACGCAGACTTATAATGCATTTCTGCAAGAGGCTGTTTCCACTGCTTGAACCTATGACCTCCTAGTCACATGACAACAACTATATCAGTTACGCCAAGGCTCCTCTTCTATTTTTTTTATAATTTATAATATTGATTTTTGATATTATCAGTGTATACATATTATACTGTTTGAATATAGAAGGAATATTAAAGGAAATTGGGAGCTTAGTTGGTGTTGATATATGTGCTGCATGAACTTCAATTAGAAGTATTCGCAAGGAATCGTAAGGATTAAGAGTTCAAACTTCACTTACTTTTAATTTAAAAAGAAAAGATACTTTTGTCTCATGATCAGAAAGGGTCCCACTCCTCATAAGATAAAATTAAATCCCTTTCATTTGGGTCTTACTATAAATAGTCAATATTACTGCTACTTCTAGTCACTACTCTTCCTTCCTTATTTCTCTCTGGCATTCATTAATTTCCATTTCAAAGCTTGAGAGATATATATAGTGTTTAAATTAAGTAGAAGATAAATTTATGGACAAGTTCAACTTCGTAAAAGATGGGGCCATAAAATTGCCTCCAGGTTTTCGATTTCAGCCAACAGAAGAAGAGATTGTGTTTCAATACTTGATTCGCAAAACATTTTCTTGCCCCTTACCTGCTTCTATCATTCCTGAAATCAATATTTGCAAGCACGACCCCTGGGATTTGCCTGGTAATTAACTTCCCTCCCTTTTTCCTTACTTTCTTCATTTTGCTTTTTTCGAAAATTCTTTATGGTGATTGTTAATATTTACATAAGAAAATTAAATTAACTTGGTACATAGTTTGAAAGAAATTGTCCATTAGGTTGGATACTTCATTTTACCAATTAAATTCAAAACTTGCTAA
Organism: Nicotiana attenuata; assembly: GCF_001879085.1. Taxonomy (NCBI): domain Eukaryota; kingdom Viridiplantae; phylum Streptophyta; class Magnoliopsida; order Solanales; family Solanaceae; genus Nicotiana; species Nicotiana attenuata. The sequence continues at coordinate 517,755 of NW_017670498.1, read as the reverse complement.
CGTGCATGCATAATGATATATAGTTTGCTTATAATCTTATATTATTACTAATTTGATAGAAGAAGTACTAGAAAATATGGGTAAGAAAACATCTTGATGAGTATAAAAGAGTTTTATTCCTAAACTTAATTTTCAAGAATAGTTTAGGGTAAAAAATTCCATCACATACTGTATGATATATATATATATATATATATGCATGAGTTGAATAAGCAGAAAGATGTAAATTAATTAACTGACTTTAATTTGATGATACAGGTGATATAGAGCAAGATAGATATTTCTTCAGCAACAAGGAAGCTAAATATAGGAATGGTAATCGCTCCAACAGGGCAACTTTAGGTGGCTATTGGAAACCAACTGGTTTAGACAAACAAATTACATGCTCAAAAAGAAAGCCAATTCTTGGGATGAAGAAAACTCTGGTTTTCTACAAAGGAAAGAGTTCTCATGCTTCTAGAACTGATTGGATTATGCATGAATATCGCCTTGTTCTCCCCAAAAATCAACCCTTCAATTTCCACCATTTCAAGAAATCCTCTCAGGTAATTATATGATGCACCATCCATTTAAAAGTTAAAAGACTATTAATATTATATGTCAAAAGTTTTGCTTGAATTTAATATCATTTTCTTTACAATTGCAGAGTTCTATGGTTCAAATTGGAAATTGGGTACTTTGTCATATATTCATGAAAAAGAGAAATGGAAAATGTGATAAAAAAGAATACAAGGCTGATCATCAACATGTCCAAATACCAAAACAAACATTGTATTATGATTTTATGAGAGAAGATTTGAGTGATAGGGCAATTTCCTCTTGCTCTTCTTCTTTGAGTAATGATGATTCAAGTGAGGTTTCTTCAAATCCAAGTGGTCTAGTAGAGCATGAAGAAGCTAGCAATCGAGCTCTTTGATGTACTTTCATTTTCTGATTGATGCAATAATATTTTGTTCTTTTTCCCTTTTTAACACGGGAAATTAACCGTGTTCCTAGTTACGTACTCTTCACGTGACTCAAACCTGTAACGTGCCAGTTGATGGTAGAGTTATTTTATTTTCTATCGTAGAAATATTCAACATTGACAAATGGTTATTTATCCACATGCTTAATTAAGAGTTAGTATATCTTTTGATGTTGTATATTGCCAGCTTTAGCATGTCTTTAATCATTTAGAATAGTTAAAAGTTAAACTCGTTCGTAACGCTAACATATACCGTAAAAAATACACGTACACATGGTGCTAGAGTTTATTTTTAATTATCAGAAAATGATAATCCACTTTGTCGCTTGCTCTCAAAATTTAATTAAGCAATGAAATCCTTCTGAATACAGAACAAATGAAGCCTCCGAAATTAAGATATTAAGAAATAAGATGGAAATTATAAGGAATGGCTCAAGTCAACGGAGAACTCTATGTAGTATAAATTTTTGGAAATAATTAAAGATATCATACCCCTAGAGTATAATTTTATTCATACCATTGCTGTTAGCAAATTCTCTCAAATTTACATGTCTTTGACCTTAATAGATCTCCAACAAGAAGTATAATTCATGGTAATTTTGAGCAAAAGTAAAAAATAGATGAGTAAATTTAGACATTTAAAAAAAAAATTGGCACGTCCAATTCCCTTGGTCCACCTATGAGCTCTGTTAAAGCCCAGGGCAAATAAAGACGATTTGGAACTACAATGATGTAGAGAAAATTACACGACACGTCAAGCATTTACATTGTATTTATTATTTGTCGTTATACTTTCAATAAATTTACCATTCGTAGCTATATTTAATATTTATAGCAAATTCATGAAAGAAGAAATTAATTATTTTGAACTGAAACAAGAGGGCAACAAGTTCTCATAGCTTAGTTAGTTAGAGTGCCAGCTTAATTAGCAGAGGTCTCGAGTTTGACTCTCAACGAGAGCATTTTATTTTTCAATATTTCTGTATTTTACCTTAGTTGTATTCGTTGCGCGACCGAATACAGTCGATACAAGTTGTATCCTTTGTATACACCCTTGTATTATGAATACTAAGCTCTAAACTATAGTGCTTTATGAAAATTATAACGGGGTAAATATTAAGATATTTCGATTCGTAGACGAGTAATATGGACCTTTTTCCAAAAATTTAATTACCAAATTCTTACGGCAATTTTACCAAGTAGTTAAATCATTTGCATAATTCAATAATTTCCGGAAGTAGGATTAGAAAAAATCGTCCTTCCAATTTCCATATGTACATACTGAATGATGACAGAACTCGGAGGGGTAGTAAGAGGAAAAGCTAATGAGAAAAAAAGCATTAAAGCAGATAAGTCAACTAATTCAATGCAAAAAATAATTAAAAAGGAATTGTTTTTCCCATGAGAAAAAGTGAACCGAAGAATCCAACTTTTCGACATAATTTTCTAGCTATAAGAAGCTGCGCTGTGTACGAATGAAAGAGCTTTTGGAATCAAAAGGCTGTAACATTTTGTACTTTTTCTGCTGAAATTTTGATAAATATCAAAGGAGAGGTTGGGGAAGAAGCAAGCAAGGTATATACTCTTTCTTTTACTGTTTTTTTTGTTTTGTTTTTGTGCTAGATATATTCTTTCTTTTTCATTTTTCTCTACGTTAGCAGTGATAGCAGCAAAATATTATACGAACTAAAGCACATTTGCACATGCGCCCAATTTCTACTTTCTTTTGGCGGAAAAGTCCTTTGAAAAATGAAAAGTTTTCCCCATGAAATACAATGTAAAGCCGCAAGGTTTTTCTCTTTTCCCTTTTGGTTAAATTTCAATAATGTGAGAGTAAGGCTGTCCAACGGGAGGGTAGTGGGTTCTTAAGGGTTAAGAGTACGGAAAAGGTTATGAGACAGGAGGGGGTTCCTTAGGGTGCTTTTGTTAAGGGAATTAGAGCGTACGGAGTTAGGGTACTTTTACTGGTTTCCTATCAGTACCCCTACCGGTCATAATAAGGATACGGTACTTAAGAGTGCGGTATGGTACTTAGGGATAATTTAAAATTAAATTTTTTAAAAAATTATATTCAAATACACTTTAATGGATGAAAAAAATTAATACTTTTATTTCAATACTTATAAAATAAAATAACATATTTTTTTTTACAATGTACGAAAATTTTCAATAATTTCTATTGGTTCTACGCTTGAAAGTGATATCAATTGTTCTTTTGCATCCCCGCTATCTTCAGTAGATAGTATTTAACTATAGGCATCATCGCCTTCTTGAATATTTCTGGAAGGCCAAAGTTTCTTCTCTTCTAATATTTCAGCAAGTCTTCATTTCCTTCATCATCACAAATATTGTTTCTAACAGTTGTTCTAGGAAAACCTTGAAAAGCAGGATTATACGTTTCTTGTATGTAACGCCTAAACTCGGACTAGTTCAGATTTGTTTCAAAACGAGGGCTCCCCTCCATAACATTATTGTCAGGACCCAAAATTCGCTAGTCGTGATGGCACATAACCCAACCCGCTAGGTAAGCCAACTAATAACTAACCAATTTCAATAATATTAATAAGACAATTAAACAAAAGGAATTTTCTGAATCTTATACATTCCCAAGGACTGGTAGTACAAATCATGAGGTTCTAAGAAAAAAGTTTACAAAGCTAATATGAAGAAAATACATCTTCCGTTTGAAAAGTACATAAACAGAGTTTTATAAATCTAAGACTACCATGAACAAGAGGCAGCTACAACAGGGACGCAGGTGCACCTTCAAATCCAGCTCCCATCGAACACAGCAACAACAACAGCCAACATCTGCACGCAATGTGCAGAAGTGTAGTATGAGTACAACCGACCCCATGTACTCAATAAGTAACAAACCTAACCTTAGGTTGAAAGTAGTGAAGAGCTGGAACATGTCGGGTCCAACACCAGTAGCCAACAACAATTCATAACAACATAAAGCATATAAACAAGGAAATAACTCAGAGATAAAATGCTCAGTTTTTTCACAGTTTTTTCGAAAATAGTTCCTCTTTTCAAGAGTATCGGTGAAAGCCCAAATCCTTTACCGAAATCGTCGAAAAATATGAGATAATTTGAAACTGTAATTTTTTCCAAAAATCCTTTCCACAATAATAAGATGTTTCATTTTCTTTCCAGATAGCAAGTGTGAAATACCTCTCTATGCTCACATATCAATATGTGTAAAAAGTCATGAATGACGTGATACCGTACAACATGAGAAAAAATGCATCTCTATGCCTGTATGTCAAGTGTGCATGCCAATGCCATGTATCTCAGAGATGAATCATGTACTCACACTCTCAGAGTACTCAATCTCATTGTCTCACACTTTCCACTCATCATGTTCAACCACTCGGTACTGTATATGGCCCATACGGCCTAGGGAAGATCCATCCCGGAATATATACATCACTGATCATCAGTCACTCAGTACAAAGGAAGGCCAATCCAGCCCCATGGAGAAGATCTACCTTCAGGTATATAAATACTTCGGACAAGATCCATGTCCAGGGAAGATCCATCTTTCAATATAATCAACCGCGCTCACTGGGAGTATGTACAGACTTTGGAGGGGCTCCTACAGCCCAAGCACTATAATCTGCACGGACAACTCACGTGCCATAGTATCAATATCAGAATCCGCACAGACACGTCCTATAGTATCAATATCAGAACCCGCACGGACAACTCGCGTGCTATAGTATCAATATCCTCATAATCAGGCCCTCAGCCTCACTCAGTCATCAATCTCTCCAGTCTCTCTCTCTCTCTCTCGGGCTCACAATGTCATGAACTAGCCCAAAAATGATGATATGATGTATCAATAAATAACAACAGAGACTGAGATATGATATGCATATGAATGCGTATGACTGAGTATATAAAGCAATGAAAGCAAATAACTCAACAGCAGAAATGACCTCAGTGGGTCCCAACAAGATAAGCATGTAGCCTACACATGGTGTCTAACATGGATCACAACTCAATAGCTCAAATACGTAGAAATTTCATGATTACAGGTAAGGTCAGGTAACTACACAGTATCACAGAAATAATGGAGTCACAATTCACGCAGTGCACGCCCACACGCCCGTCACCTAGCATGTGCGTCACCTCAACACCAATCACATAGCACATAATTCGGGGTTTCATTCGTCAGCACTAAGTTTAGAAGAGTTACTTACCTCGAACAAGCTAATTCCAATACCGAGCAAGCCAAGCGGTGCTCCAGAAATTCCATCACGCGCGTAGGGACCTCCAAACGGCTCAAAACTAACCAAAAGCAACTCAAATACATCAAATAAATCCCAAGGAAACAATTCCAAATGATAAAGATCGAATCCTTAATCAAAACCCAAAACCGGCCAAAAATCACATCCTAGCCCGCACCTCGGAACCCTACAAAACTCACTAAATCCGACAACTCATTCAATTACGAGTCCAACCATACTAGTTTCACTCAAATCCGACTCTGAATCGATGTTCAAAACTTAAAAATTCATATTATGAACTTTAGGCCAAAACCCCCAATTTTCCTCTTTAAATTCATCAACCAATTGCTAAAAATGAAGATGGATTCATGAAATGTAATCAAAACTGAGTGTAGAACACTTACCCCAATCGTTGTGATGAAAATGGCACCAAAAATCGCCTCAATCCGAGTCCCACATCTCAAAATATGAAGAAAGAACAAAAACCTCGATTTTATAGCTTCTGCCCAGCAGATTCTGCATTTGCGGACAAGAGGTCGCATTTACGACCTTCGCTTTTGCGGGAAAAGGCTCGCATTTGCAAGACAGGCCGCTTCTGCGATGGCCATGATCGCATCTGCGATCGCGCTTCTGCGCTAGAAGTACCGCTTTTACGAAGACTCCCCAGCCAGCTCTCCCTCGCTTCTGCGACAGCTTAGTCGTTTCTGCGACCATCGCACCTGCGCAAAACCAGCCGCAGGTGCGGTCACACCATAACCAGCAGCTCCTCAGCAATGAAAACATGAAGAAAATGATCCGAAATCAATCTGAAACACGCCCGAGCCCCTCGGGACCCCGTCCAAACATACTATCAAGTCCCATAACATAATACAGACCTACCCGAGGCCTCAAAACACACAAAACAACATCAAAACTACGAATCACACCTCAAGTCGAAATCAATGAACTTTGAAACTTCAAACTTCCATAACCGATGCTGAAACCTATCAAATCACGTCCGGCTGACCCCAAATTTTGCGCACAAGTCACATTTGACATTACGGACCTGCTCCAACTTCTGAATCGAAATCTGACTCCGATATCAAAAAGTTCACTCCCGGTCAAACTTTCCAAATTCCAACTTTCAGCATTCAAGCCAAATTCAATTACGGACCTCCAAATCACAATTCGGCCACGCTCCTAAGTCCAAAATCATCCAACGGAGTAACAGAACCATTAGAAATCCAATCCGAGGTCAAATACCAAAAAGTTAAACTTGGTCAAACCTTTCAAATTTAAAGCTTCTAGCTAAGAATCATTCTTCCAAATCAATTCCGAATAACCTGAAAACCAAAACCGATGATTAACATAAGTCATAATACTTCATACGGAGCTATTCATGCCCTCAAACAACTGAGCGAAGTGCAAATACTCAAAATGGTTGGTCGGGTCGTTACATCCTCCCCCACTTAAACATACGTTCGTCCTCGAACGTGCCAAGAGTTGTTCCAAAAGCCATTAAATCGCCGTGTAACCTTACCATGCACATACCCAGGGGTGATCCCACATCACCCTATCCCATATAGGTTTGATAACACAACATAACTGAAATTTCGTAATTCAACCTAGCCCATAAACCCTAGAACCAAATTTTTCACATCCGATTTTTTTTATAAGATCAGAATCTCGCATCTACATACTGTATAAGTCTGAACAAGCTGTAATCATCACATGATATACCGCATAACTCAAATACTCATAGCGATAATTTCTAATCACATTAGATGCTAAAAATAACCTAATACCAGTAATAAATCTCATATCAAACAAATCCTCATTCTAAAACCTTCGTACACTGCCAATGATGTAAGAAACACGCAGAACTCATAACCATTCATCAGATCAACCAGTTCTGGAACTCTCCTTCGATAGGAACTATAGAAAATTTCTAAGCCGATCAACAATAATATCCTTCCAAATATACCGCAATCAAATCCGACAACACCCATTCTAGGTCCGATGACCTCATCTCATCTAATATAATCACTCTAGTGACATGCCACATCAATACAATCTAAAGCCACAACCTGTGCAATCCGTGCACCAGTAAGCAATAATCCAAATGTACTCAAATCATAGAAAATGACTCAAACGAGAGAACCATCCCGCTAGTTCAACAAGTACCACCACAACCGAAATGCTGAAAATCCATCACACACCGTAAGACCATCATACGATTCTAACACAAAGGGTCATACCTCAACATAACCCCGCTGCAACGCGTGGCCCCATCCAAACGCTGATACATATTAAATACCTCAGCCACCAAGCTCAAAATCAATAACCACGCACAATTCGACATCAAGTACCCAAGGTGCATTACCATAACAACGGAGAAGAAAATGACACCATACTACACAAAACCCGAAAGAACATAACTAATTACGCAGTCAATTCTGCAATACCCAAATACTCATCTTGCTCAAATTCTGCCATAAGGCCCAAATAGAACCGCACCATGTGTGCATATACCAACGAATCACAACTCCCCGTAGCATAAAGAGTAACTCACAGATCATTTCAGAACACGAATAAGTTCAACAACAACTGAACGGCACCTCCCTCAATAATAGCAGTATGGAGCCAATTAATCCGACGCGGTGTAGAATACACATCCCAATTGAGCCTACTAATGGACCCCCAAATCAACTCTAGCCATCCACAAATAGATAAATAACCCTCCGAAAGTTCACAATGACTGAATCATAACACATACTATCCTCTGACTAGCTTTGGCCACATTTTCACGGTCCATAACCACGAAACAATCTGCTCATGGAAACTCTCTGTCTCCAAATCCATAGAACACACAAATCACCATATCTGATCCCAACTCCACCGCCCGAATGTCGAACACATATCTCATACACGATCATCCCACAAGAAATACTTCTAAAATTCTCCTGTGCCACATAGCAAAATTTGAATAGCAGCAGTCGATCAACTAGGGGAGTACTGCAATACCAATGAAGCATCCATAAATCAAAACACATTGCCCCTTCTAAAATGTATACTCTCATCAAGCCATACCAATTAGTAATATCATTTACCAAGTCATCTGAAACCGTCTATGCTGTCTAAGGGCTCATGACCTTCCCTTCAAAACCGAACTGTGACCTTACACATAAAAATCTCAATCCTACCCAACAAACTACATATACCATGCCATCATATGAAAAATACGAGAACTTCGTAATCCACTCCGAGTCACAAGCAACTACATACTCAACTAGCCAAGAACTTTCCATTTGATCCCATCCAGGAGAAAATCACAATACGCAACATGTCCCACACACTAGTAGGAAATATACATCTCAAACCGTGGTAAAAACCATCAAGAACTCTCCGAAACCCATTTGCACACAATCAAACCGTCAGGACTGAATCTCTCTAACTCAACCAAGCTACGCAGACCATCAAAACTCAAGAGTATCGCCATAAAACGCCTGTTGAAACTCACCACATCATAAGCACCCAAAGAACCGATCATGTCCATTACTGTGCTGATCTAACCTACTACCCTTGTCCTAATTATCCGAGTTCTTCCCGAATTGCCTTCAAATTGATACTTCTCTTTTCTAGAACACTACTATCCTTAATCAAAACTTGCCCCACAAACTCTAACATAGAACCACACCTCCCTAAGGCTCATAAACCGCTGAATTCCCTCTTCAGTACCCCAAAAGTATCACAACCGAGATACCTACTCCGAAGAGACTTTCTGCGTATCTAAAGTTGTTCCCTTCACCTCCATGACACTGAAATGTAAAACCCATAAGGATATAGAAATGCCACAAGTCTCGACACCATCCAATGTAAATCTCAGTTTCTAGCCATATACACATCTTGAAGATTTCCAATTGCTACATATAAATCTTGAATTCATTAGAACCATTCTCGAGAGTCATCCACTCTGCTCAAATCTCAATTAAATTGATCAAACGGACCGAACGCCTTGTGCCCCATTTGCACACCAACACCCTAAGAAGTAATCCACACTTCTAAGCAACCAAGTAGATTCCTACTCCATTTGCACTACATCTCTTACCAATAACAATTCATATCATTCCATGATTCTTATATACCCATAAAGCATAATACAACCCCTATCCAGAAATTCCTTTACTCGAGTCATCCTCGATCTCACCCTTTGCGAAACATAACTTATTCACAAGTATACCTCAAACCGAAACCAATACAACACATAACCGTGCAATCAACTTATCAATAGCAGACTCCCTCACTTAGCTCAAGGCCATATATCAAAATACACAATAACTCACAATGCCCATACTCTATTACTGCCATAATACCACAGTGAGATTCAACTAAATCCTTCATAAGCTCATGTAACACAAACCATATAATACTTCAAATCATTTGTAAATCTCGCATTCATCCTCGTAACAATCAAGCCAACTCTCATAAGCGATTCAAACTCAAATTGCAACACATATAATTTACTGGTAAAAGAGAACTCGCTACAAAACAACATAGGGATCACAGAACCCTCAGGACACCTCGCAGGAGATAACCCACCTGTTTTGCCTCAAACTGACATCTCTCTATACCCTTCCATAGTCACAACTATTACGCAATCACCTAATCTTCCTGAGTCTGAACTCATCAACAAGACACGAAAATATAATTCATTCCACAATTAAACAACATGAAAGATGCCTCAACACACTCATAACTCGAGACTATGCGTCATATCAAGACATAAATCAAGCTCCCGATAGTCCTTTCTACATATCAAGCAAACTCTTCTCGTCACATTCAAACCATGTGAAAACATCTCGCAGTCACATCATACTCATCACATAGTTATCCAATCACAAATTCCTCTAATAGGGACACTACCGGATATATAGGTCCAAAAGCACGCGCTCACACAATCAAAATCTCTGTGCTCAAGCTACAGTCGAAACTCGGCCTCAAGCCCTCTAGACTGGCCCATCATCAGCACACCGAAATCACATCTCACACCTCATCCATGGAATCACAAGTCGTCGATGCACAACTGATACCGAGCGCTCATGTGCGCATACGAATGCGTGGAAGAAATTCAAAGAGTTACGCTTCAAGCTGAATCAATGCCGCACGATAAGGAAAGAAAGATGGGAAGTATATCCTAAATGCCCTGTAGCCTCTCGAAGATAGGTATGGACGTAATCATATCGATCTGCAAGACTCTACTAGACACTTGCTCATGACTTGTAGAACCTATGAACCTAGAGCTCTGATACCAATCTATCACGAACCAAAATCCACTAGTCGTGATAGAACCTAACCCAACCCGCTAGGTAAGCCAACAAATAAATAACCAACTCCAACAATATTAGTAAGACAATTAAACAAAAAGAATTTTCTGAATCTTATACATTCCTAAGGACTAGTAATACAAATCACGAGCATATAAGAATAGAGTTTATAAAGCTGATATAAAGTAAATACATCTTCCTTTTGAAAAGTACATAAACAAAGTTTTATAAATCTAAGCTACCATGAACAAGAGTCAGATACAATAGGGACGCAAGTACACCTTCAAATCCAGCTCCCATCGAACACAGCAACAATAGGAGCCAACATTTGCACGCAATGCGCAGAAGTGTAGTATGAATACAACTGACCCCATGTACTCAATAAGTAACAAACCTAACCTTAGGTTGAAAGTAGTGATGAGCTGGAACATGTCGGGTCCAACACCAGTAGCCAACAACAATTCATAACAACGTAGAGCATTTAAACAAGGAAATAACTCAGAGATAAAATGCTCAGCTTTTTCACAATTTTTTCGAAAATAGTTCTACTTTTCGAGATTATCAGTGAAAGCCCAAATCCTTTACCGAAATTGTTGAAAAATATGAGATAATTTATAATTGTAATTTTTTCCAAAAATCATTTCCACAATAAATAAGATGTTTCATTTTCTTTCCAGATAGCAAGTGTGAAATACCTCTCTATGCCCACATACCAATATGTGTAAAAAGTCATGAATGACGTGATACCGTACCTCATGAGAAAAAATGCATCTTTATGCCTGTATGTCAAGTGTGCATGCCAATGCCATGTATCTCAGAGATGAATCATGTACTCACACTCTTAGAGTACTTAATCTCACTGTCTCACACTTTGCATTCATCATGCTTAACCAATCGGTACTGTATATGGCCCATACGGCCCAGGGAAGATCCATCTTGGAATATATACATCACTGATCATTAGTCACTCAGTACCGAGGAAGGCCAATCCGGCCCTATGGAGAAGATCCCTCTCCATGTATGTAAATACTTCGGACAAGATCCATGTCCAGGGAAGATCTATGCCTCAATATAATCAACCGCGCTCACTGGGGGTGTGTACAGACTCCGGAGGGGCTCCTCCAGCCCAAGCGCTATAATCTGCACGAACAACTCATGTGCCATAGTATCAATATCAGAATCCGCACAGACAACTCACGTGCTATAGTATCAATATCAGAATCTGCACGGACAACTCACGTGCTATAGTATCAATATCCTCACAATCAGGCCCTCAGCCTCTCTCAGTCATCAATCTCTCAAGTCTCACTCTCTCGGGCTCACAATGTCATGAACTAACCCAAAAATAATGATATGATGTATTAATAAATAACAAAGGAGACTGAGATATGATATGCCTATGAATGTGTATGACTGAGTATATAAAGTAATGAAAGCAAATAACTCAACAACAGAAATGACCTCAGTGGGTCCCAATAGGATAAGCATGTAGCGTAAACATGGTGTCTAATATGGATCAAAACTCAATAGCTCAAGTACGTAGAAATTTCATGATTACAGGTAAGGTCAGGTAACTACACAGTACCACAGAAATAACAGAGTCACAATTCACACAGTGCACATCCACACGCCCGTCACCTAGCATGTGCGTCATCTCAATACCAATCACATAGCACATAATTCGGGGTTTCATACCCTCAGCACTAAGTTTAGAAGAGTTACTTAACTCGAACAAGCCAATTACAATACCGAGCAAGCCAAGCAATGCTCTAGAAATGCCATCACACGCGTAACGACCTCTGAACGACTCAAAACTAGCCAAAAGCAACTCAAATACATCAAATAAAGCCCAAGGAAACAATTCAAAATGATAAAGATCGAATCCTTAATCAAAATCCAAAACCAGCCAAAAACCACATCCGTGCCCACCCCTCGGAACCTGATAAAACTCACAAAATTCGATAACCTATTCAATTACGAGTCCAACCATACTAGTTTCACTCAAATCCGACTCTGAATCGATGTTCAAAACTAAAAAATTCATATTATAAAACTTTAGGCAAAACCCCAATTTTTCTCTTTAAATTCATTAACCAATTGCTAAAAATGAAGATGGATTCATGAAATTTAATCAAAACTGAGTGTAGAACACTTACCACAATCCTTGTGACGAAAATGGCTCTAAAAAATGCCTCAATCCGAGTCCTACATCTCAAAATATGAAGAAAGAACCAAAACCTCAATTTTATAGCTTTAGCCCAGTAGATTCCGCATTTGCGGACAATAGGTCGCATCTGCGACCTTCGCTTTTGCGGGAAAAGGCTCGCATTTGCGAGACAGGCCGCTTCTGCGATGGCCATGATTGCATCTGCGATCGCGCTTCTGCGCTAGAAGTACTGTTTCTGCGAAGACTCCCCAGCCAGCTCTCTCTCGCTTCTGCGACAGCTTAGTCGCTTCTGTGACCATCGCACCTGCGCAAAACCAGCCGCAGGTGCGGTCACACAACAGCTCCTTAGCAATGAAAACATGAAGAAAATGATCCGAAATCAATCTGAAACACGTCCGAGTCCCTCGGGACCCCGTCCAAACATACCAACAAGTCCCATAATATAATACGGACCCACTCGAGGCCTCAAAACACACATAACTATATCGAAACGACGAATCACACCTCAACTCGAAATCAATGAACTTTGAAACTTCAAACTTCCATAACCGATGCTGAAACCTATCAAATTACGTTCGACTGAACTTAAATTTTGCACACAAGTCACATTTAACATTACGGACCTGCTCCAACTTTCAGAATCGAAATCCGACCCCGATATCAAAAAGTCCACCCCCGGTCAAACTTTCCAAAATTTCAACTTTCGGCATTTCAAGCCAAATTCAATTACGGACCTCCAAATCACAATCCGGACATTCTCCTAAGTCCAAAATCACCCGACGTAGTTAACAGAACCGTCATAAATTCAATCCGAGGTCAAATACTAAAAAGTCAAACTTGGTCAACCTTTCAAATTTAAAGCTTCTAGCTGAGAATCATTCTTCCAAATCAATTCCGAATAACCTGAAAACCAAAACCGACGATTCACATAAGTCATAATACTTCATACGGAGCTACTCATGCCCTCAAATGACCGAGCGAAGTGCAAATGCTCAATAATAAATAATTGAAATTACAACAAATAGCAATACAAGTATAACAAAAATAAATGCAAAATTAATATGAGTGCTAGAACGTTAATTGCAATGTGTGTAAGTGAGAGAGAGAGGGAGTGAGAGAGAAAGAGAGCAAGAGAGAGAGAGAGAGAGAGAGAGAGAGAGAGAGAGAGAGAGAGAGAGAGAGAGAGAGAGAGAGAGAATTAGAGATATATGAGAGTTCTGTGTGAAAATTAAAAGAATGAAATGAGGCATTTATAGTTTTAGAATAAGGCCAAAGTGTATGAGAGTAGAGCTGTCAAATTTGGCCTAAATTCTTATCTAGAGGTGGATCCAGGATTTAAATTTAATGGGTTCAGCTTTTAAGATATTTAGTATTGCCCTCATTGTACTGTTAAAAATATGAGTTCAAATCTAATATTTGTTGAAATTTTAGTAGATTTACGTATGAATTCATATTCCGTGTCGAAAGTTATGGGTTCAGTTGAACCTATAGCCAAAAGGCCACATTTGCCTATGTTCGTATTATCTGTCCGCCCCCTCAAAGTTTGATGGGCTTAACGAGTATTGTGACTATGATAAAAATACTACATCAGATTAAATTAAGGTATTTTTACCTATCTATGCTACATATGAAATTTATTTACCCTGCCTAATCAACTTTTAATTTAATTACATGGTCATATACAATTTACCAATTATATACAAATTAGTTTTAAATGTGTCTCCATTGATTGTAGCCCATTAATTTGGTAAATCCCCCACTCACAATACTTTTTCCTCTTTCTCTCTTTGAAATCAACCCTCTTTCTACAATTTTTTTTTCTTTTAAAGCTCATAATTTTTTCTAACAATAGCGAAAAAAGAGATTAAAATTTTTATCGATCTAAATTTTGTCAGGACTGGAGTTTGGATCTTTTCTGGGCTTCCCCTTTTCTTGTTGGCGTTCCGATGGTGAGCTAGCAACAGATGGATATTATTTATTTGGCTTGATTGTTCGAATTAAAATTGTCAACCAATAAATTTTGAAGATATTTGACTCTGCACCATTGACAACATTACAAAAGCTTCGAAGCCTTGATTTCGAATTTGGATTTTCCAAAAATATTATTTATTTGAATTGCGTGTTATTGGGAACGATTAGGAATATTTTATGAAGTTTATATCTCGATTTTGTGGGTAATTTGGTGAAGATTTGATTTGATTTTGCTGGATTTTCAGATTGAAATTTGAACAAGAAGCAACATAACACACCACATACAAAATAAATACAAATCATATACAAATGCATATAAAAGACATATTGTATAAAATTTATATGAAAATTATATTTACGTTGTATGATGTTGTAATTGTATTTATCAAGGTAAGAATTATGTATGAAAGTTGTAGATAAGTTGTAAATAATTTGTATAATGTATAATTAGTTGTATGAAATTTATTTTTAGTATGTATGTTGTTGTAAATATATCATATTTTATATTAAATTCTTATGAAATTTATTTTTAATTTATATCATGTTGTACCATACATTATTCTTTACGTAAAATATGTAATTATGGCAAAGAGACAGAAGAGCTACGCTAATTATGGCTTAAAATAGGTAACACACAACTAGAAGAAGTCCTATTTAGATGGAAGGACAATTTGGACTTCGTTCCCTTCAGTTACGCACTTTTCAAAGCAAAGAATCCCCTAATTCAAACCACTAATAATGGATTGCATATAAAGTATAAGAAAAACTTGTTTAGGGCGGACAATAAATAAAATTTTGACAATTTTGGTGAATAAATTTTAAATATTGTATAGGAATGAGAAGATTCCTTAAATTAACTCCTATCATTTGGGCAAAACTAGAAGGAATAATGACACTGTATAGCCGCTGTAAAAATAATAGCCGAAAAATATATAATTTTTGTATACACACACACACACACACACACACAAACACACACACATTTTGTATGTTATATACAAAAATTATACAAATTTATACACTTTTTTCGGCTACCTGATGTAATTAGTTTCTGGAGCATGCTAAAAGTGATAATACCGCCGGTCGAAAAAGAGGGGCAGGCTGTAGAGCCGTCAATATGCGCTTGGCCCGTTGGGCCAGCTCAGCCCGTGATTTAGCAGGAGTGAGCTAGAATTTTTGGAGCCCACTTAAAAACGAGGCTTTTAAGCCCTACCCGAGTAAGCCCGTGGCCCGTGAGGCTTGACTGAGGCTGGGCTGGGCTGGGCCGGTCCGTGGGTCTAATAAAAATACGTATTTAAAATATAAAAAGTATATGACACAAAAAATAACAAGAAGAGTATCCCAAGCTTAAAGTTTATTAAGCTCATTATATTAAAAGATCAAAGTCTTAAAACGTTAATTAGTTTTAAAAATTTAATTATTCTTAACATATAATTAATATATTGCATACGAACTGTAAATGTAGATGAAAGTGAAGATGTTAAGACAACCATCTCACAAGCGGAATCAAATGTGTTTGATGAAGATGATGTGTTGGATATCCCATAAGCGTCATGGACATTCTCTTGAATAGTTTGTTTTGAGTTTTGACTTTTAGTGAATGAAATATAGTCTTGTCTTTTACTTTTTTAATGTTTATTGTGATATATTAGAATAGTATAAAAAGTTATTTAGTTTTGTTATTTCAATAAGATTTTTTTAACTTTTAAATATTTATCTTTTTTTAGGTTAGAACTTAAAGAAAAAATATAAGATTTTTTAACAAGTTTATTATATTGTTGGTATATAACTTAAACTCGTATAATAATAAGGTCACAATGGGTCTGACTTTAAGTTGAGATGTGGGGTAAAAGGGTAAAAATAGCACGGTCTAGCCAGTTTTCGGACTGGTCATTCAAAAATACCCAGTGTTTACTAAGTCAAAGAAAAATAGCCACTATTTTGCTGCAACAGAGACCGGTCCAGCATAATATACTGGAGTTCGGTGCACCTGTGTATGAACTTCCAGCATATTATGCTAGAACTCCAACAAACGGAAAGTTCCAGCATAATATACTGGAGATTCGAGCACTTGTGTATGAACTTCCAGCATATTATACTGGACCGGTATACTTTGCTGGAACTCCAGTATATTATGCTGGAGTTCTAGTGTACTTATGCTGGAACTCCATCATATTATGCTGGAGTTCCGGCATACTTATCCTGGAACTCCAGTATAATATGTTTGGAGTTCAAGTATACTTATGCTGGAACTCCAGCATAATATACTGGCGTATTTTCCGGGTTTTGAATAGTGTTTTCGCTCAGATTTATCTTTACATGAAAAGTGGCTAGATTTCGATTACTTTTGAAACTGAGCTATTTTTGAACGACCATTTGTAAATCTGGCTATTTTTGAATGTCTCCCCCACGAGTATAATCTAAGTTTATATCCCTACTTATGATACGTTAATTATCCATTCACATATTAATTTGAGGCCCAAATAAAACCGCAGGAATTTTTACATTCCTATTCCACATAGGAAACCTTTTTACCCTCAATGTTTAAGGTTTGACTTAATTACACTTAGTATACCAAATTACCAATTCTATACCATAATTAATTAAGGATATAATTAATGAGGTATTTTTTACTCCTTAATTAAAGGATTTTCGTTTAATTCCAGTATCTCCACCCATCCCACGTTTCTCTCTCCTAACCCCTCAGTCCCACCCACGTTTTACCCATACCCACGTTCTTTTTACAGGCTTCCACCATTGACAACCATTAAAAAGCTTGAAAGCTTTGAATTCAAATTTGGGTTTTCAAAAATCATTATTTGTTTTGATTGGGTGTTGTTGTAAATAATTGGGAATATGTTTTGGAGTTTATATCTCAATTTTGAGGGGTTTTGGTGAAGATTTAGACTTGTTTTTGGCTGAATTTCAGATTGAAACTCGAAGAAGAAGAAAAAGAAGACATATTGCAGAAATTGTAGATAATTGTAGAAAAATTGTAGATAAATTGTAGATTATTTTTTGCAGAAGATTTGTAGAAGTTTTACTCGTTTTTGATTTGTGAAAACAGAAAACAAAGCATCTATAATCAGAATACAAATAATCTACAATCCATCTACAAAATATCTACAAATTGGATATATTGAATTTTAATATCCCAATTCACATTCGATTGTAGTTTATTTGGGATTTTCGACATAATTGATTTTTTGCAGAAGATTTGTAGAAGTTTTAGTCGTTTTTGATTTGTGAAAATAGAAAACAAAGCATCTATAATTAGAATACAAATAATCTACAATTTATCTACAATTTTAGATGCTTCATTAAATATATAAAAATATATAGACAGAAAATATATAAAAAGAAAATAATTGAAGAATATATATAGACATGGAAAAAATAGATAGAAAAGAGAAGAAAAGTAGGCGTGCCACCACCAAATCTCTATGGTTTGACATCTGATTCAGAGAGTAGTTCATCCGAAAATGATGAGTTCATGGAGTGGCAGAAAGCTTTGTTAAAGAAGAAAAAGTGTAGTAGTGGTCAATCTGGTGTTAGGGATATCAATAGTGCATCTGGTATTGGAATTCAACCTGACCCTGGCGAGAGTGAAAAGCATACATCTTGTTCTGATAACTCTAAATCCTCTACTGACAAAGAAGATCTATCTCCTAACTCAACAAGCGAATCACGTCGTACTTCTGGTATGGCTGATGTCCATGACGAAGGAGATCCACGAAAGGAGAACTTTGAAGAGGGTTATCCCAGTATACCGCCTGAATATCGGCAGAATCCTTTTGAAAAGAAGCACCCGGAGCAAGGCAATGAAGGGAGTATTCCAGCTCCAGGACCTTGTTTGGTATATAATTGTAGAAAAAATGTGGACAGGACGGGCAAATTAGAAACTGTACACATTTTTTGTATAAAGTTTCATATATTGTATAGGAAGGAAAAAATCCCTTTAGAAAACAGACTTTTCCTTTTTTTATAAGAGAAAACAGCCAGCAAGCATATTCATACTATGTGTCATGCATTGTTGTTACAAATGATCTGGACATGTTTTTGGGGGCTAGGACGACTTCCTCTAGACAAGGCTATCTGCTATATTTTAGTTTATTTCAAAATAACAAATTTGATAACAATTGAGGACATGATTGCTTACGTATGGTAGTTAACAGGTTTAGAAATTCAATACTGACCATCAAATTAATGAATGATTTATTACCTTATCAATGTATTCCCCATTCTCTCTCATGATTATACTATCACTTTTAATATTTCGATTTATTAACATAAATAAATGAATTCTTCTTCTCTCTCTCTTTTTTTTTCTAGAAAAAATGCATAAATAAACACAGATGAATAAACATTATACCGCTATTATATCTTTTATATAATTAAATATGTAATATACCAAATTATTTCGTAAATATATAATGAAATTATTCCATTATTATTCCATTATCTCTATTAAATATGCAATACATCATAAATTATTAGTATAGATACTTCTGATTATACATGGTATCTGGTGCAATTGATACATGGCGTATGTCGTGTATAATTATCCATTATAATTTGTATATTGTTTATTATACCACTATTATATCATAGGCGACCTTATCCTACTTCATTATATTTGCGATGAAAGATTTTTTCCTTCTCCCGCTGCCTCCTTGAGTTCGGAATAAAATAAGTTAGGTATTTTTTTTTTCTTCCTTCATCATATTAGGGGTATGCGTCATTTGTTTGGGTATAGAAATTGAAGAGGATAATGTTAGAACATGCGCAGCGGAAGTAAGCAAACAATTCAGGCATCAAATACATGTAAACTAGACAACGCAATTGTAACGACCCGACTAGTCGTTTTGAGCTTTTGCACTTCGCTCGCCAGTTCTCGGGCATGACTAGCCCCGTGTGATGTATTATGACTTACGCAAATCGTCGGTTTTGGTTTTCAGGTTAATCGGAATAGATATGGAAGGATGATTCCCAACTTGAAGCTTTAAATTTGAAAGGTTTGACTCAGTCTTGACTTATAGTGTTTGATCCTCGGATTTAGATTTTTATGATTTGGTTAGCTCTGTTAGGTGATTTGGGACTTAGGAGCGTGATCTGAATATGTTTTGGAGGTCCGTGGTAGATTTAGGCTTGAATTGGCCAAATTGGAATTTTTGCGTTTTTCGGTTGATAGGTGAGATTTGCGATGTGCGTGCGAAATTTCAGGTCATTCGGACGAGGTTTGATAGACTTTTTGATCAAAAGCGGAATTCGGAAGATTTTTGGAACCTTAGGCTTGAATCCGATGTGATTTGGTTGATTGGATGTTGTTTGAGGTGTTTTGAAGATTGGTATAAGTGTCGATAGTGGTATATGACTTGTTTGTGCTTTTGGTCGAGGTCCCGGGGGCCTCGGGGTGATTTCGGATGGTTGACGGAAGATTTTGAGTTGGGTTTGGCAGCTGAAGTTTTTCTATTGCTGTCATAACCGCACCTGCGGCTAGGGGACTGCAGGTGCGGACTCGCAGAAGCGGATACGGACCCACAGAAGCGGCCTCAGGCAAAGTGAGAGAAGGCGCAAATGCGGGATGTGATCCGCACCTGCGGGCCCGCAGATGCGGAGCCTGGGTCGCAGGTGCGGAAATGGGACTTAAGTGAGTAACCGCAGAAGCGGTGCTTTGACCGCAGAAGCGGTAACGCAGATGCGACCATTTAGCCGCAGGTGCGGTTTTGTTGGGTCAGAATATGTTTATTTCACCCTTCGCGATTTTGAGTGGTTTTCATAACATTTTAAACGGGAAGAAGCTTTGGAGAGCTAATTGAAGGGAGAATTCAAGAGGGCTTCTTAGAGGTAAGGTCATTGGTCCCTAAACTCGTTTTATGATGATTTTTAAGGTTGTATGTAAGCTTGAATTATATTTGAAAATCAGTAGCAAATTGGAAGTTAGGGCTTGAAAATTGGAGACCTAAATCTAGGGATTTGAGTGATCGTTTGTGGTCGGATTTTGATGTATTTGATATGTATGAACTCCTGAGAATGTAAGGATTCTAGTTTTGTGATTTTTATCGGATTCCGAGACGTAGGCCTGGGGGTCGGGTTTGGTCAATTTCGGAATTCTTGATGTAAATTGGTTATTTTTGAGTGGGCTTTGTTCCCTTAGCGTATTTTGATGGTATAAATCTGTTTTGGATAGATTTGGAGCATCCGGAAGGCGATTCAAGAGGCAAAGGCATCGCGGGCTAGATTTTGGACCGGATAGAGGTAAGTTATGATTGTAAATACTGTTCTGAGGGTATGAAACCCCGGATTTCACATCGTTGTGATACTTTGAGGTGACACACACACTAGATACGAGCGTGGGATCGTGCATCGTTGGGGATTGTAACCTGGTCCATCCCATACGACTATTAAGTCACACATTTTACTTGAAAACTATTTGATATTGTTATATTTTGGAAAATATTATTGTGTTTGGGGCTAAATGTCGTGTCTGGGCCTTGTGCCGATAGTTTGGACCCTTAGGGGCTTTTACTACTGTTTTACCTCACTGTTTTGGTTTAATGTTTACACTCAGTCATGCTATGTTCTTACTGTTTTCATAACTCGATTTTATTCACCCCTTTTTGATTTCATAAATGATTTATTTTTGAGCCGAGTACTTATTTTACTGTCAGCCCGAGGGGCTTGAGTGAGATCTAACTGAGTGAGGCCGAGGGCCTGTGTTGTGAGGATATTATGGGATCGGGCTGCGCGCCGCAACCTGTGCTACTGATGAGAGGCCGAGAGCCTGATTTATTATGCCATGAGGTGGCTTATGATTTATATAAGACCGAGACCCTGTTTGATTATGCCACGAGATGGCTTGTTATTGCGCTTGGGCCGTAAGGGGGCCCTCCCGGAGTCTGTACGCCCCCAGTGAGCGCGGGTACCCAGTGTGAGTGATGTGTTGTAGCCCGAGGGGCTGTTCTTGATCCATGTTTTGACCGAGGGGCGGTTCTTGATTTATGTTATGCCCGAGGGGCTGGTTACGAGCGATTGTGAGGTAGCCCGAGGGGCTGGTTCTGTTGATATTGTGCCCGAGGAGCGGTTTATGGTACATGTCCCGAGGGGCTGTTTACGATTCTGTCATTTTACTCACAGTTTTATCACTCGTTTGAAAGTATTGAAAGTTGTTTTAAAAGGTTTTACCGAAACTGAGCATGATTTACGAAGTAAACGATTTCTGTACTGTTTTGGAAATGTACTACTTTTACTGTAGCGTTATGACGTGTCTTACGTGTTTTCTTACTGCTAAGCTTTTATTTACTTTTATTACTTACTGAGTTGGCATACTCACATTACTCCCTGCACCTTGTGTGCAGATTCAGGTAGTTCTGAACCCGGTAGCGGGTGTTGATTGCTCAGTTGCAGAGTCATTGGAGTTAGCAACGTAGCTGCCCGACATTCGCAGCACTGCTTTTCTCCCTCTTGTCTTCCTTAGACTGTATTTAGTACATCTGTTTTAGACTTTGTTGTATTCAGACCTTGGTAGATGCTCGTGACTTGTGACACCCCGATGTCGGGCTTGTATAGTTATTCCGCACTGTTCATTTAGACTTACATTATGAGATATCTGATTAATTAAAGGCTTAAAAATGATTGTTAATGATTAAATGGTTAATTTGGGAGTTGTGTCGGCTGACCTAGTTTCACGATAGGCGCCATCACGACCGGGTCGGTTTTAGGATCATGACAGCAATAATCACATGATTAGAAGCACTAACCTCTTGAAGTAGTTGCACAAATCTTCCAAACAACAAGAATCCAGGGCTGCAGTCTTCTGCTATCTGCCTAGCAAAACCTTGGACGATTTTGCTTTTGGGTGGGCAAGAACAATACAACTCTAAAGTGAATTATGTTGACATGTGATTTTTGACCCTCCCCGAAATTTTACCCATTTTAGCATGTAAATATTTAGTTTAGGCCTAATATCGTCATTTCAACTAATTTTTACTATTTTACTTTATTTTATTACAAGAAAATAAAAAATACAAAAAATAGGTTTATTAATATTTTATAGTCATTTTTAATCTTAAAAAAAATTACCAAAATAGTACCCTATCTTTATTTTTATAATCTTGAAAACACACACACAAAAAAAAAAAATAGTTTTATGTTTTATAGTTTAGTTCAATTAATTAAAATTAGTTTAAATTTTTATATTATAATTGTACATAATTTTAGAAGAAAGAATTAGTTTTAGGTTGGTTTATCCCGTTTTTATAAATCTTATAGTCCATTTTTAGTCTTTGGCCCAAAATACCTAGCCCATAGTTCCTAGGCCCATACCCTTAACCTAATCCCTACCCTATATAATACTACCTATACCACAAACAAAAAACGGAGGCTAAAAACTGAAAAGCTGCGAGGAAATATAGACCCTCTCCTTAGGTCGTCTTCTTCAGTGAAAGACCTGAAGAAGTTGAAGCAAAAGCCATTAGCTTCTTCCTCGCCTAAGGACTCAAACGCAACAGACCCTCTCTTCAACACAAAAGCGCAGCAGAACACACAACGACCCCCCCCCCCCTTCCTGAAACTTGATCTTCTTCTTTAACAAAAAGCGTCCAGTGACACACAGACCTTGAATCTTCAGCCTATTTTCATGGATGAAAGCTAAGCTTCCTTCATTTTCAACAAAGAGAAATCTGGCGAGTTTCGCCGTCCTGTTTCTGTCCAAGCTCAGTCGAGGTCGAGGTTGATTCTGCTTGGATGAGGTTCCCGTTCAAGGTTGTCGAGTTCCAGTTGAGGCGCCGGTTTTCAGTTTTGCTATTACGCCGATGCCATGTTGCTGTAAACAACTTTGTTGTGAGCCTTGAAAGTGGAAAAGCTCAAATAAAGGTCATATCCTCTTATCTTGTTTGCTGTGTTTGTCTATTGTTCCATTGTTGTGTATATAGCTTCTGTTTGTTCGATGGAGTGCCTCAATGGAAAGCTTGAAATTATATCTTCATGCATTCACTATTTATACTCACTTCCACAAATCTGATCGTAATCTCAACAACCCCAGTCCATAAATATTTTGTTGTTTCAATTACTTAGCGTGAAATCTCATACAACTGTCGCTTGAAGCAAATCCCGGTGTTTGTTTGAGCTACTACGAGTAGCAGTAGCACTTCGTTTCTGATAGGTTTAATTTGTCAAATTATTATCTTTATTTGTGATTTTTTAGTGTTTTAATTGGCCATGTGTTTTGGGTAAATACTAAATGAAAGCAAATATTTGGCCCGTCAATACTTATTTGAATTTATTGATTTAACAGAAGTTATGATAAATGTTTGGCCATTAGCTTGTCATTAAACGAAAGAAGGTCCAATTCTTCAGCTTTTATTTTATTTTATTACCATGTTTATGGATATATATTGTCGTTTTGGTGAAATCTATTTCATTGAACTGGGCCATCTTTCCGTTTATAAACTTACTGCTTTAGACCTTAGTGCTTATGGGAAGATCACGTTTCCTAGTTAATTGGTTTAATCTTTTGACAGAAAATCATTTATTGTCTTTTTGGTAAGTTAACTTGATAGGAGATTATTAGGATGAGCTTCTCTTTTCTTTTTGTTGCATCTTGCCTTTTTCTTTTTATTAGAATAATCGCTAGTGTGCTGTAGGTGCTATTAATTATATCATGGTGGTTGTGGACACGTTCGCGTGACATGATTACGATTTCTAAAAAATAAAATCGGAGTGCGTTCGTGCAACTTCGGCCAAACATTCTTAATAATAATAAAGCGTTATTAATTGTGGACACGTTCGCGTGACATGATTTTTGACGCGCCAAACAAACGGGTACACGTACGCGTGACCCGTTTCAAGATAATTTCTTAATTAAAAGAGGCAAAAGCACATAGGTTTTAAATAAGTAACTAGACAATTTGATTAAGCCAAGTATGATCAAAGCGACCGTGCTAGAACCACGGAATTCGGGAGTGCCTAACACCTTCTCCCGGGTTAACAGAATTCCTTACCCGGATTTCTGTTTTCGCAGACTGTATAACAGAGTCAATCTTTTCCTCGATTCGGGATTTAAACCGGTGACTTGGGACACCATTAATTATCCCAAGTGGCGACTCTGAATTTTTAATAAAATGAATCCCGTTTCGATTGTCACTTCAAGTTGGAAATAACTCCCTTATTATACCCTCTCCCGGGGGTGTAGTAGAAAAAGGAGGTGTGACAAGTTATTGGATGAAATTAGTCTTCCTTTAATAGAGTTATTTTGGCCGAAAATACTCCTCCAAAAACGTGTAGGATTCTACCTTTTTTAAATAGAATCCTACTCCAACTTTACTAGATGACTTTTCTCCCAAGTCACTTTTTACTCAAGTCTTGTCCAGGTTTTTACAAGGTATAGCAGGGACCACAGAAATAATAAGAGGCTACCAATTATAGCATTAATTCGAAATTAGCATGAATTAATTTTTACTATAATTAATTGTAATTTATTCCACTTAAAAACTACAATTGAACTCCTCAATATGAATTTCGAAAATTCAATAACACTTATTTTAACTCCCCATGTTAAGATCTCAAATACCAGTTAATTAAATTAAATCACTGAAAATTTAATTTAATCAACTAATTAAATCCTTTACAATTCCGCTTAAACTATTTCATGTGACGGATACAAAATTCACCGGCCGGGTTTTCACATGAAAACTTATAAGCTTACATAAAGGGGTATCATCAAACTAAAAACCGAGTCATGGATTCTATCAACTAATTATTATTCACAAAAGTTATTCGTTATTGTCCAATCTATTAGGCATACACTAACTCTGAATAGAGTCGTACCTTTTGATAAATCAAAATAATAAACAAATTACATTGATCATAATAATTATATCAAGATTAGGAGTATGAACTCATTTAATAGGTTCTGTATTAGGCTCTTCAGGGATTCTATCATAAGATTCTCCCAAGAGCGCAAACCGGAGAGGTTTTCTAATAATTCTCCGGAGAGGTTTTCTAACTAGTCACTACAGGTGGAGGCTGATTTTGTTGTTGAATCACAACATCATTTTCTGGAACTGAAGCCTCAATGTTATCCTCCACACCTTGCGGTGCTGGGATATCATTAACTTCTTTCTGGAGTGCAGGCTGCATAACAATTTCAGGTTGTTCAACAATCTGAGGTTGCTCAATAATCTGAGGTTGCTCAACATTACTCCCACTTTGGGGTAGTGAGATGTCAGGCAATTTCTCCTGTGCAATCTGCTGCCTATTGACATTTCTCCCACTACGATAATGCAGTGGTATGTCAATACTGGCTTCCGGGATACGTTCTAGAGATGAGTCTTTAGTTTCTCCATTATTTAATTCCTGTAAAACTAGTTTACTTCTAGGAATATGGTTTGTTAAATAGTCCTCTTCTAAAACTCTGACATTTGTCATAACAATTACCTTATTCTCTCTCAAATATTCCCAGATACACCACATTCCGGGATACTTTTCTCGGAAGAACTTCCTGCGAATTCTGAATTCGTTACCTTTACTTTCCAGATACTGATACATAGAATCCCATAATTAACATAAAAATACCACAGGTCTTGACCTTTTCCAATGAAAACACAGTCTCTAACCACATACACAACCTTAAGACACCTGATTGTTACATGTAGAATCTTGAACACATTAAAATAATTCTCAAGAGTCATTTACTTCTTATTCAAACTGCAATTCACCTGATCAAACGAACATAACCACCCGTGCCTCAATAGCACTCTGACACCGCAGGATATGACCTCATCTCAATACAAACAAACATCTTCCTGCTCCATGTACCGAGCATTCTTTACCAACAACAGCTTAAGACATCCTGTGATTCTCACACATCTACGAGCACCATATAACCTTTCAAAATTTTCCTTCACTCGTGCCATCCTCGGCACAATTTCCGCAACCAGAACTGATCTGCCAACATGCCTCAGACCGGAACCAACATAGCACATAACCGTGCAATCAGCTAGTCAACAGCAACCTCCCCAACTTGGCTCGAAGCCATATATCAGGACACACTCAATAACCCATAATACTTTTACTCTAATGATGCCACCATACCATAGTGATATTAAGCTCAAATCATTTACAAGTTTGTAAAAACACAGATCATCTAGTACTATAACCCTCTGCAAATCTCGCATTCATCCCCGCATCAGTTGAGTCCACTCTCTTAAGCGACCTGAATTTTCAAATTTCAATACGTACTTTTCAATTACACATGAGATCTTCTAACATACACCTAGGGATCATACCACTTAAGAACACTCCGCAGGAGATAACCCACCTGCTTCACCTCAATTTAGCATTTCTGCATGCCTTCCACCGTCGTACACCTTACACAGTCATTTAATCTTCCTGGGTCCGAACTCATACCACCACATGAAATGCACTTCACTCCTCAACTTGGAGGCACGAAAATATTCTTCACGCGCCCATAACTCGGGCTACACATCAAATCACAATAGGAATCGAACACTTAACAGTTCATCTATTATCCAGCAGACTTCTTCGTCACTATCAAGTCATATAGATACATCTCGCAGTACTAACATACTCATCACATGGATATCCAGCCGCCATTCCGGCTAATAGGGACAATA
This sequence comes from Nicotiana attenuata, assembly GCF_001879085.1. Taxonomy (NCBI): domain Eukaryota; kingdom Viridiplantae; phylum Streptophyta; class Magnoliopsida; order Solanales; family Solanaceae; genus Nicotiana; species Nicotiana attenuata. The sequence goes on along the minus strand of NW_017670498.1, from coordinate 490,480 downwards.
CCGAACATATAAGTTCAAATCACCTGCTCACACGATCAGCACCTCAGTGTTCAAGCCATAGGCAACAATCCGGCCTCAAGTCCTCCAGACTGGCCCAACATACTCATGAAGATCACATCTCGCCCCTTGATCGGGGAATCACAAACCATCAAGGCACATATAATACTGAGCACTCACGTGCGCATACAGACGTGTGGAAGGAATTTCAAGGGTTATATCTCGAGCTGAATCAAGTACGCACGATAAGAATTCCAAGAAAGTGAAGTTTTCCTAAAGGTTCTGCAGCCTCTCGAGGATAAATACAGACGTCTCCGTACCGATCCGCGAGACTCTACTAAACCTGCTCATGACTCGTGAGACCTAGTAACCTAGGCTCTGATACCAATTTGTCACGACCCAATTTCCAAACCCGGTCGTGATGGCGCCTCTCGTGAAGACAAGGCCAGCCAACAGAACACCAATAACTCTTTAATAATTACTTAGCATGAATAAGTCTAAACCATTAATAAAATTCCCATAAATGCGGAAGAAAAGTGATAAAAACAGGGAACCATCCCAACACAGCCCGACCGGGGTGTCACAAGTCACGAGCATCTAGAAGGATTTTTAATACAACTACAAGGCCTGTAATACATGGATTAAAATTTAGAATCAAAAAGAAGAAATCCGGTGCCGCGAACGCTGGCGGTCAGCTTGCTCAGCTACGATAGCAAAATCCTCAACCAGCTCAAACCCACTACCGGGTAAACAAATACCTGCATCTGCACGCGAGGTGCAGGGAGTAAAGTGAGTACTCCAACTCAGTGAGTAATAAAAGTAAATAATAACTGAGCAGCAAGAAATCACGTAAAGCAACCAACATGCTGTATAGAAGCCGGGTATAATTTTCTGAGAAAACAGTAAAATCTGTGAAATCTTTAGAAATATCTTGGCTCAGTTCAAATCTCCTTTGAAAATGATCATTTCAATAATTACGGAAACGATTTCAAAACAGTTAGTGCTGATAAGCACAGAAAAATTTGCCCTCGGGCATAAATACACAAGTATAACAGGTAAAAAGGGCAAATAACTATGCAAGATGAGCACATAAGAGTATGCCCCTCGGGCACATCTCAAAACAGTACCAGCCCCTTGGGCTCAATATCAATCGCTCAGAATAGTATCAGCCCCTCGGGCACAGTATCACATCACTTAGAACGGTATCAGCCCCTCGGGCTCAGTATCAGTCACACAGTACAACATCAGCCCCTCGGGCTCACTCTCAAATCACATGGGTACCCGCGCTCAATGTGGGGGTGCAGACTCCAGAGGGGCTCCTACAGCCCAAGCGCTATATCATCATAAGTCCTGAAAGCCTGTACATATCAACATGAGGCTTGAAAGCCTCCTCACATATCGCTCGATGCCTGAAAGCCTCCTCACATATACACTCGAGGCCTGAAAGCCTCCTCACATATCACTCGAGGCCTGGAAGCCTCCTCACATATCACTCGAGGCCTGGAAGCCTCCTCATCTCACGCTCAAGGCCTGAAAGCCTCCTCAGTCCAGAAAATATCATAAGCCCCTCGGGCAACAATAAAATAATAGTTCTCAGCCCAGACAACAGTGAAATATCAGTAAAGTCTCAAAAATCGATTGAAACGGCTGAGTTTGCAAAAACAGTATAATCAACAGGACTGAGTTCAAGTAGTATATCAAATGGTGAGGAAAGAGTGATAAAAATCCCCGGAGGGGTTCAAATAATTGGCACGAAGCCCAAGTATGGCAATCAGCCCAAATCATGATAATATCAAATAAGTTTCAGTCAAATACGCGGTAAAATCAATAACCGGGATGGACCAAGTCACAATCCCCAACGGTGCTCTACCCCACGCTCGCTATCCGGCGTGCAAGTCACCTCAATATAGCACTACGGTGTGCAAATCCGGGGTTTCAAACCCTCAGGATATCATTTACAATCATTACTCACCTCGAACCGGTGAAATCTCTAGCTCGCGACGCCTTTGCCCCTCAAATCGGCCTCCACGCGCGTCGAATCTAACCAAAATCAGAGCGAATACATCACAATATGCTAAGGGAACAATACCCAATCAAAAACAATCGAAAAATAGCAAAAATCTCGAAACTAGCAAAACCCGAGCCCCGGGCCCACTTCTCGTAAAATCAGAAAATTCACATCAATGGATTCCTCATCTCGCCACGTGTCTATACATATCAAATTTACCAAAATCCGAGCTCAAATGCTCCCTCAAATCCCAAATTTAAATCTCAAAATCCCATGCCCTAGTTCATCTATTTTAGGCTTAATTCCATGGATTTCTAGGTGGATTTCACAATAAAAACGAGTATGGAGTCCAAAAATCTTACCTCCAAATCATTCTCTTCGAATCCCTCTTCAATTTCTCCCAAGGAGCTCTCAAAATGATCAACAATGGAGGAAAAATGACTAAAACTCGCGGATGAAATATTCAATAAAAACCCTTCTGTCCAGGTCACTTTACTCTATGCGAACGCGGTCAACGCCCCGCGTCTGCAATGACCAAAAACCCATTGACCAAAATTACCCTTCGCGAACACGGTGACCAACCCGCGAACGCGAACCTTCAGGAGCCTCAACTACACGAACGCGTCCCCAGGCACGCGAACGCGATGAACAAATACTCAGGGCCCAACTTCCTTCTACGCGATCGCGATGCTTCCACTCCCAGAACTACGCGAACGCGACCATGAAGATGCGAACGCAAAGATCAAATTTCAGGCCACCCAAATTCCCTCTACGCATTCGCGACTCACCCATGCGAACGCGAAGAGCAATTTTTCTGCAACACCAACAACTGAAACCTGCAATCATTTGAGTCCAAAAATGGTCCGATTGACCCTCTGAAACCACCCCGAGGCCCCCGGGACCTCAACCAAAAGCACCAACCCATCCTAAAACATTATTCAAACTTGCTCCAATCATCAAAACACATCAAACAACGCTAAAACTATTAAATCACATCGGATTCAAGCCTAAGTTTCTTCAAAACTTCCGAAATACGCATTTGATCAAAAACCCGACCAAAACACCTCCGAATGACCTGAAATTTTGCACACACATCCTAAATCACCTAACGAAGCTACTGCAACTCTCGGAATTCCATTCCGACCCTTGGATCAAAATTTCACCTATCAACCGGAAGTCGCCAAAATGCTAACTTCGCCAATTCAAGCCTAATTCCACACCGGACCTCCAAAATAAAATCCCATCACACTCCTAAGTCACAAATCCTCCCCCGAAGCTACTCGAACCACCGGAAATCGCATCCGAACCCTCTAACTCAATAGTCAACATCCGGTTGACTTTTCCAAAGCAAGCCTTCCTTAAAGAGACTAAGTGTCTCATTTTCTACCAAGACCAATCCAAATCAACTCTAACACACCAATTACTGATAATGAAACATGAAGAAGCATAAAATGGGGAAACGGGGCAGTAACTCCTGAGACGACGGGTCGGGTCGTCACATCAACATAATTCGGTCCTTCTAACTTGTTTTGGTTCAAAATTGAGGTAAGTAGGTTGAATGAAGACATGGTTAATCTGAGAGATATTCACATTAAATTAGATCATTAGTTATGTATTTAGAATAATTAAATTCAAAACAACACATTACACATATAACCATGCTCATTGAAAAGTTAGATTCGTTAGGGAAACTTAATTATTCATGCAAAATATATGAGTGATGTAAGATATTGACCCCATAAATTTAAACAGGATCAACTCAGATGGAGAGTAAACTGTTAATTTAAGATAGGTAAATATCACTTCTATAAACTCTAGTTTCATTGAATTAACATGTAACTCAGTTGGAGAGTTAATACAAGTAATCAAATAATTAGAGGCAAAACTACACTAATCATCTATAATGAATTTATCCGATGTGGAAGAAGACATATGTCAACATATAAATTCATTATATTACTGTAAAACATGATTTGAAACAATGGTAATTGAACCCTACCATCACAGATTGCTTTTAAAAAAGTTTCTTTTATTAAAATTTTTTCCAGAAAATAGAAATATGGCCAAAAACCCATCTATGAACCTACCAAATTTGATGTCAATCGGAGTTCGATAGAATTTCAGAATTCTAAAATCAAGACCTATTTCTAGAATTTTGTTTTTTGCGTTTTTAAGAGTTTTTATTATTTTGACTTGTTCAAATCACATAATATACTGATGTATGTTAAAACATGATTTCAGAACTCAAAATAATATTTTTTATTTTTATTTAATAAAAACGTGTTTAGACAAAATTGTAAAAAAAAAACAGTATGTTTTTCACTATTCAAAAACGCCACTGTTCATAATTCTATATGTTAATCCAAAATTACAGAACTCTTATCATACAAAACAGTCAAGTTTTTATTAATATATCACTGTGATTATGTACAAAATCCAACTAAAACAGATAAATGGAATTAATTCACTGTTTATGCATATGTATATTAACCCATAATTACAGAATTAATAGCATTCAAAAACAGTCACGTTTTTATTAAAAGACAGATTGCTCTTGATCAAAAAACATAATTAAACAGACTGTCATTAAATATAACACCACTGTTTATACACGTGTATATTACTTCATAATTTCAAAATTACAGAATTAAGATACTAATAAATACAATCACGTTTTTGACATAGAATAATCATACCAAACATGTATAAATAAACAACACGTTTTATTATTACTCTATTCATGCTGTATTACATTATCTAGTTAGATGTAAGATGGCGTCTGATACCAATTGTTAGAACATGCGCAGCGGAAGCAAGCAAACAATCCAGGCATCAAATACATGTAAACTAGACAACGCAATAATCACAAGATTAGAAGCAATAACCTCTTGAAATAGTTGCACAAATCTTCCAAACAACAAAAATCCAGGGCTGCAGTCTTCCTTTTGCTTTTGGGTGGGCAAGAACAATACAACTCTAAAGTGAGTTATTGGGTGGAATTAGTCTTCCTTTAATAGAGTTATTTTGGCCGAAAATACTCCTACAAAAACGTGTAGGATTCTGCCTTTTTTTAAATAGAATCCTACTCCAACTCTACTAGATGACTTTTCTCCCAAGTCACTTTTTACTCATGTCTTGTCCAGATTTTTACTAGGTGTAGCAGGGACCACAGAAATAATAAGAGGCTACCAATTATAGCATTAATTCGAAATTAACATGAATTAATTCTTACTATAATTAATTACAATTGATTCCACTAAAAAACTGCAATCGAACTCCTCAATATGAATTTCGAAAATTCAACAACACTTATTTTAACTCCCCATGTTAAGATCTCAAATACCAGTTAATTAAATTAAATCACTAAAAATTTAATTTAATCAACTAACTAAATCCTTTACAATCCCGCTTAAATTATTTCATGTGACGGATGCAAAATCCACCGGCCGAGTTTTCACATGAAAACTTATAAGCTTACATAAAGGGGTATCATCAAACTCAAAACCGAGTCATGGATTCTATCAACTAATTATTATTCACAAATGTTATTCGTTATTGTCCAATCTATTAGGCATACACTAACTGTAAATAGAGTTGTACCTTTTGATAATTCAAAAGGGGTATCATCAAACTCAAAACTGAGTCATGGATTCTATCAACTAAATATTATTCACAAATGTTATTCGTTATTGTCCAATCTATTAGGCGTAACTCTAAATAGAGTCGTACCTTTTGATAATTCAAAACAATTAACAAATTAAATTGATCATAATAATTATATCAAGATTAGGAGTATAAGCTCATTTAATGAATTAGAGAAAATGTTTTATATATTCAGTATAAAAACATCTTTTCTCTACTTGGTCCGTTCAATATACACTGAGTATACTAGCACAAGAAGTTGGAGTAAAACTACTCCCATAATCAAGACAAATTATATTATAATCTTGTGTTACAATCATCAAGATATTTTGTCCAACAATATCTTTAATTGTGAACATAGTTTATTAATTATGAGAACCAACAATTTAATCTTCTGTGCATGAGCTAAGACTCCATACACTAAATTGTCTACTACATAACTAAAAGGACACACATGTAACAAATGATCTATTTAAAATAGTACTTTATTGAATTGAATAAATTAAATAAATAATTCTTCCATAAAGAATAAAATATAATACTATGTGTAAACGCATGATTAATAGTATATCTCAACAGATAAAGCAGTAAAAAGTAAGGCTTAGAAATATTATCGATCACGCCTACTTTAAAGGTCATTGCATTCTCAAAACTTAGTAAAATCTCAATTACCTTCGAATATGTTTCACATACCAACCATTTGGATTTCCAAGGATTGGTTTCTTTTAATTCAACTTTCTAAATATACCAAATTTCTTGCTAAACAAGAGGAATTATGGTGGATGTCTTGTTCTTATCCAGAATTTTAAAGGTTTAATTTTGAAAATGTAGTTGATATATCTTTTAAAGATTCCGAAATCTAAGTGCAAATTGATCCACATATCCGTTAACCTAAAAATAAATTCCAATGTAACAGTCAAAACCATATATGCAAAATAATTAAGAAAGAGTAACACGTTCTTCATTTTCCATTTTCATAAGAATAGTCATCGTGAAAACTAAGAACACATATATATATATATATATGCATGCATTTCTTGAATACCCTAGACGCCTTTTCCTTGAAGGCGGATAATTAAATTTAACCCTTATATCATTAATTTTACCTGCAGTTCCTAAAAATAGAGACAAATTTAGTAGCCAAATTCTCCTCCTCTTTTAGGGCCTTTGTTATACCCCCTATAATAAAGAATAAGTTTATGAATCTACAAATTTTCAATTCCTAAGCATGCAACTATTCATTCAATATCTTGTTTGATCGATTAGTAATCCTCACTCTTCATCCCCTCAAATTGCATTTTACCATCTTTTTTTCGGTTTGCGTTATCCTAAATTGACTAGTTTTACGTTGGCTTATCAACTTCTCTCGTAAACCGTGCCGACCGTAACTTATTTGGAATTATATTGTGGTAGAGTTGGTGTTGTTCTTGTTGTTATTTTTTTAACCTTTCTTGCAAAATTCACAAAAATGGGTGGTGAAGTATCTAAGATAAATGCTACACCAACTAGGGTACCCCCAAAATTCCTATATCGCTTAGATGATATAAGAAAAAAAAGGCGTATCAACAGACGAACATCCAAACAGTCTACATCTTTTAAGAAAGAATTGCTTTCTGATCAAGTCCTAGACGAGTATGAGAAAGAAAGCCTAAGAAAAGAGGAGTCTGTTTATAAGGATATGAAAAAAGTAGAAGCAGAAAAGGAAAGGGTAGCAAAATTGATAGAAGCAATTGTTGAGGAAGAAGAAGAAGGGGATCTTGGAAATGTTGAAGATGAAGATAATGACAATTATAAAGATGATGAGAGGGTGATTAAGCGTCATGTTGAGGAGGATAATTGTCCTGGTTCACCAAGTTTTAGAGTTTACTTCACAAATAACAATGTTGAAAACAAGAAGAATGAAGTTAATATTGGTATGTTTTCTTTCAGTAATTATCAAGAGGTAGCAACCATAAAACTGTAGTTACCAATAGAAATATCATTACATATGATACTTAAATGTATATATGTACGGATCATTTGCCAGTTGACAAATTAAAATTTTCCAAACTGCGACGAGGAGAAAAGCTTAATAGACTCTCCTAGACCAACCTTAGAATTTGTATTTCGTGATTCATGATTTAAATAGTATTACACAGTCTATTTACTTAAAAGATTATTCCAAATAAATCTATTTAATAACATTGATTTGTATCCTAGAAAAAAAATGAGAATTGACCTGTTAAAGAAAGTTAAATTACATTGATGATGTCAAAAGTTAATTCTAAGGTCAGTGTATATAACTATAATTTTTTTTCTTTTTACCATTTAATGTGTCATGCAGGTAAGAAGAATGTATTTAAGGACACAACCCCAATTGCAGCTACCACACCAATTGTCCCTATGGTTGCTACCATACAACCATTAACAAAGGTAAGCATATGATTCTTTCTGTCAATTATAGATGGTTTGGAATATTATCTTCCTCAGTATATACACAAACCAGAGATGGAGCCCCTTTTTTTCATTTTCCAATTTTTTCATTTCTGAAAGGACATAAGCTGACCATAACTAAGAAGTCCAATTGAGAATGTGTGCACATTGACGATATTCCACTTCCATAAAATTAGTGAGAGGTGGTTTGGTACACATTAAAATAGAGAGCTATGGAAAACATTACTAATTGTTGTGTTAAAACAGGTAATCTATCAATATGTAGAGTTGAATGAAACTTTTCATTTCTTATGACAGACAGATTTTTTTAAACTATTAGTTAAAAGCTGCAGAATTATCCAGTTTATTCTGAGTCAGTTTTTTCTTCTAGGGAAGTTAATGGACCCACACTGAGGCATGCATCTAACGAAAAAATATTTCGTTAAAGATCAAAGTTGCACAACAACTGGAATAGCGAAACATATACAGAACCAACATCATTTGGCATATAACAAACCAAAAAGATTGATTAGAAGTAAATATGTTTCACATTTCATACAGGAGCCCGTGATCAAGGAGGGGCCGAAGAAAGAAAGGAAGAGGAAGAGTTTTAGAAGAGCTCTGCCTAAGAATCTGTTGAACGTTCGATCATGTTGCTCTGCAGCTCATTCCTCCCCCGACCGTGCCCATCTTCTTCCTGGAAAAGCACCAGCTTGATCACACCACCAGAATTATTGCTTCAAAATTATCCATCACTATTTGTTGGCTATGTCTAATGGTCAACAGGATGTATACGAAAGTTTAGTGAATTTAATGGTAGCTAGTGCACTGTGATTAAGAACTCAGATCAAATAATAGACAAATGAAGAGTATGGATATACTGGTACAAAATGTTTCTTTCCCCTATCTTTACCCATATGCTCAATTCTTCAAGAAAGTTATTAGTTCCTTCTATTTTTTTCGAGTGACAAGGCGATGCATGCACTGCCTTAGGTGTGAGCCAAGATTTTGTTTAATTGATCAGGAGCAATTTGAATTACTGCATACTGGTTTCATATCAGGCAGTTTTTCTTTTCTAGAATGAGATTCCTAGTTTCAGCTTGTTGCTCAAGACCAAATTTTTTAATGGCTCCTCAACGCGCGCATGAGCGAGCGACCGCGCGCGCACACACACTACATTATGGTAGATAAGCATGCAAACTAAGAGAATAATTTTAATTACTATAGAACTGAACAAAGATGCAGAGTGAGGACCAATCTCAAGAACATGGAAATGAGGAATAAAGCTTTTCAGCAATTGTATCCCTTAAGTGCAAATTTAGTAAATTACACAGGAAACCTTAGAGCAGCAAAATACAAAACAAAACGCATTAAAAAATAGAAAGGAGAACTCTCGCCCGATCAGAAAGCAACAGAAATCCCATTTGGCATCTACTGAGGGCAACACCAACCAAAACACTCTCCTAACCATTCACAACAATGTCTCCCTGCCTGCACAAATAGAAGATTTCAGGTTAGTTAATCTTTTGATGTATCTCCATCCACCTGTGAATTAGTAACCACCTCAAATAACTATACCATAAAAAGGACAAATGCATAAGGAAAAGCGAGTTAAGCAGATGATCAAGCTTTAACATCTTTAACGACAACTTTCAAGATTAAGTTTGAGCGTAAATGGGTACATCCCTTTAACTTCATAGATTGTTCCTCTCCGCCAATCTTCACGATATAACTAATAAATGGCCTGAATATAAGAGAATCCATCTGTGCTCCCTGTAAAAAGAATGTTGCACTTACGATATAACTAATAAATGGCCTGAATATAAGAGAATCCATCTGTGCTCCCTGTAAAAAGAATGTTGCACTTACCCCTGCAGAGAAGCAATTTCCCACCAAAGCCAAAGAAAAAAACCCCTCCACTTATTTGACAAAGATAATAATGGAAGTCATATAGCACAGCAAGTCAGGTCAATAAAAGGAAATATAGAGCCAGACGAAATTGCAGATCTCATTTCAGCTTAGGATCCATCACAACAAAAGACGAGGCAATCCAAAAATATCAATAAACTGTGATTTATGTTGGCTAGCAAGATAATAATTATCCACTACAAGACCAAATTATGTCAAAAGTAGTACTCCCTCCGTCTAAAATTATCTGTCATGTTTCAACATTAATTATTATAATCTTTTTTTATTGAATATCTACTCTATTTACATGCTATCTCTATATTCAAGAACAATTACTATTAAGGGTTAATGGGATTTTGTCTTGAATTTCTTAAATGACAAATAATTTGAGACAACTATTTTTAGAACTACGACCGATAATGTGAGACGGAGGCAGTATATTTCAGGAAATGACGAAAAAGCAAAACAAAAATTTTACAAAGCCATCAAGGGGTGCATAATGAGTGGATTTTTGTATCCAATAAATACCTATTCGGAAGTGAAGGCAGCAGAAAGGAATTCTTCATCCTCCAAAAAAATTTGCAGATTCTTTGTTTTCATTAAGAACCCAACAGCAGCCTCATCGAATTCCAGGATGAATCCCAACGTGATCAATTCAGCCAGTTGATGCACATAATCTTCTTTCTCCCTTAGAATTCCCTCGGCAACTACTTCTGAGAAATATGTAGCAAACTCGAGCTTACATCTGTAACCACCAGATTTGTCCAGCTTCTGTATAAAGATCTTTGCATTTTCTCTTTCCCAGCACATCATTCGGCTCACTTTCACGTTCAGGGCATCACCAGAAGAAAGTGACAGACTGTAATCCATGGTTATTGGTTCCAATGTCACAAAAATACTAACATCCATGAGGCTTTTGAGAGCTTCATGCCTCGTATGCGCTTCCATTTGAAGTGAAGGTTCAGCAAGGAAGCCAAGGATTAACTTAAACAAACCCTTTCCGATGAAGATTTCCTTCGGCTGCACCTGCTCAAGTCCAACACAATTAACAGAAGACAAGCCATTTTTCAGAACAGATTCAGACAAATTACGAACACCAATTAAGCCATAAATTTCAAGCAGCTTCTGCCGAGGCAAAGATGGCAAACTTGGTTGTGGATACCAAACGAACAAGGGATGAGAAGAAGACTGTTCAAATAAATCCTTCAGATAGAGATCATCAGCAATAAAAACATCACGTTTATCAAGCACCAAAATTTCGTTCGAGCCTGAACCCACGGGTAGTTTTGACAAGTTCTCAGATAGAAATTTCTCGGTTCTTGAGCTCCAGTGCTTCACAATGAACTCCCAGAAGGTTTGACACTCTGATTGTGACAAACTGCAGTCCGCGTCTTCCCATGACTTCCAAAGCTTGAGAAAATCATCAAGAGAAGGATTGCTTTTGACACCTAATTTGGAGAAGAAACTGAGCAGTTCTTTGTCATAGTGCTTTTCTAAAACATGCAACTGCAGGCCAAAGAAACCACTTTTGTCGTGCNGAACACAATCATCAGGATTCACCCACTCTCCATCATTATCACCATTGGGAATCCATATGTTTCTAGGATCTTCTTTAGTTGGTTCCCAGTTGAACTTACTCAAGTACTTGCAAATCCGAGTGATAGTGACGCTGCAGGAGTGGCAATCAAGGTAATCGGCAAGCAATGAGCATCCATCTCGAATTTCAACCACAACACCAAGAGACTTCAGCTCATTCTTATATGACCCAATGTCAGAGCCATAAAATTTATCATCGATGAAAGGACCATCTTCTGGCTGTAAGAGAGGATTCCACTGGGGACCAAACAACAAACACTTATCAGGAGACCTGTAACCAGCACTAGTCTTCATCCATTTTCTAGCAAGTTTTGACCGCAACGTAGCAATTTGATCAGCATTATGCCCCATCTCCAACTTCCGCAAGCAGTCTAACAACGAGAATGCAACTGGAACAGTAATGACGCTAGGGTCTTCAGGTAAATGAAGGCTTTCAGGCACAAACTTTACCCCACTTNCTCTATCAACACCAATTCGAGTGCGCAACCACTTGACCTCGTGAAAGCAGCTCTTGAGCTCTGAAGGAAATTTAAAGCTGGCTGCCTTCAGCTTTCTGTAGCATGCAAGAAGAGAAAGGGCACTATCCTTGTTTAAGGCACCCTTCGCTGTCTGCTGCCTAAAAAGAGAAGCAAAAGCTTTAGTTGCCTCCTCAAAATTAACAGCCACCCCTAGTTTCTGCAACTCGCTTTTATATGACAAGATATCGCTTCCATAGAAGTTTGTATCAATAAGAGGGAAACTGCCAAAAACCTGCAGCAGGCAGCCCCACAGAGGATCAAGCAAAAAACATTCAGCTGGAGATTTGCAACCCATGTTTACGGTCTTCACACATTTGCTATCCCTAAGTGCCCTGCATATTTTATCAGATGAACTCAAATGGTGAATGCACTTAAGAATCATGAGCAAAGCATCAGAACTCAGGCAACCTAGGCGTGCTGGAGACCTCAGGTTGTCAACAACAAGCTGGTAATTTTGCTTGAAATCAAAAACCACTCCAAGCAGCTCCAGTTCTGTTCTAAAAGAAAGAATCTCATCACCATAATGCTTTTGGTCAATGAAAGGGATGTCACTGATATGTGAGGCAGCATTCCACTCGCTGTCAAAGAAAACAGATTCCAGCGGGCTCTTATCACCTTGAGTAGTCCGCAACCACCTTCTATCATTAATGCTATTGATGAAGGTGTCTGGGGAGAGATATTTCTCCCTCAAATACTTGATGAAATTGAGTATTGACATCACTTGGCCTTTGGTTAAAGTAGAATGAGTTGCCAGAGACATAAAATGTTCTCCAATATATGTACATGCCTCTTTAAATTCAAACATGACACCAGCTGTACTTAACTCGTCCTTGTACTGTATTAGTTCACTGCCATAAAATCCCTGATCAACTAATGGAATATCTACAAGAACTGATCCATTCTGCAAAAGATGTCCCCATGATGAAGTATGGAAGAATGATTTTGATGGAGGCCTGTAGCCTGGGCAACCACTCAGAGATACCCTCAACCAGCTTCCCTCCCTTATGCAGGTTAAGAATCTTCTAGGCAAGGAAAACACATTCATTTTCATTTTACGAATCCATGCTAGCATCAGCAATGCATTTTCCTTGGTTAGTGGAGAAGACAAGCTGGAAATTGCTGCATCAGGAGGAGGTAAGTCAGGAATGTCCATAGCTGCAACATAAATTTTGAGAAATCCCAGAAGCTCTTTGTTGCTGGTACAAACTCCAGCATAGCTGCCGGAATGCAAATAATCTTCTCCAAGCTCAACATAGCCTTCATATCTCCACGGGTTTGAACCAATCAGCTGCACCCATTTACTTCCATTAGCAGGCACAAGGACCCCTTTCCTTTGCCTGGCAACATGTCCATAGTTATCAACAAGCGGCATTTTACTACTTAGAGTAGCAACTTGTTCTTTAGATAAATAATTTCTCGCAAGGGACTGATGTAAGAAGTGGCAAAAAGCCACGGCAAGTTTTTGATCATCACTGAGTGAGTTAAGAACCAGAAGAGCATAATCATACACATTTACAGAGCTCACCTTGACCTCATCTCTAAGCCAATCCAAAACAGTCTGCCAGTTAGAAAGACTCCGGACTGCTTCTTGTGTTGATTTGGCAAAGAAAAGATGATTGGAAAAACGAAATTCTGAGTTCCAGTTGATCAGCCAAGAGATGTGACCAGACTCCCGAGACAAAAGCAGTGAATAATCACCATTCAATGCCTCATGTATGCTACATAAAGCCACATCATTATCGTCATCAACATATTTCAAAAGTTGTATTTTCATCATCTCAGTTGTCTTGAAAGAAGACAACCATTTCTCAGCCACAAATGATAGAAGTTTTAAGTAAACATCCTCTGAGACACCCAAAACAAGATTGGAACTCTGAATACACTTTGCATACCATTCATTGTCAACTTTTTTCACCTCCAAAAAGTTTAAAATGTGGTTGTACATCTCCTTATCAAAAGCAGAGTTGACGATGAATCTTCCATGGGACGAGATGTTGTGCAATATGACTCCCTGCTTCCTCGCCTGGTTCAGCAGATCCCAGAAAGCAGGAATCAGCCTACCGACATCATTGGGTTTCTGGAAGAACTGTTGTTCCATGTATGATTCGCATGGAATGATACTTTCATCCAGCAGTTTTCTTTTAATAGAATCTCTCACGTCGTTAAGAATTGGATAAGGAGATGCGTTGACTGGTAAAAAGCGAAACATATGAGTAAGAGTAGAAACTGGAGCACCTTCATTAGCTCTCACAAGCAATGTGAAAGCACTGACAAAAGCAGAAGGGACGCAGTCAAGAATGCCCCGGTTCCATATGTCATCAAGAAGGATTGTCTCCCTTGATGATGCTAGAAGAAAGTCAGCCTGAATTATGAAAGGGAAGTTTGTGACCATATCCGTGGGAAGAAAAGCATAAATCCCGGGGGAGCTGGTTCCCCTGTTGAGGCGCTCTCCATTGGGAAAAGCTAGAGTGATCACCCACTCATCGACATCCATTCTTCTATCCACCCTGTGCTCCCGCCTAACAGGAAATTTCTGTTTCCACATGTAGTAACTGCATTCCCCAATAACAGATTTTTCATCAGCTGAGAGATGGAGCATGTAGGATTCAGCATCAATGTTCTTCTTCTTAACAAAATCGGTCTCACTTGAAATTGAAATAGCACTAACTGTATTAAGGCTGGGATCCTCATTGTCTTCCCTGACAGAAAGCTTCTTTATCTTTGAAAGAAAGAGAAGAACTTCAGGATGGATGCTTGAAAGCTGCTGCTTAACAGGTTTCACCTTGTCAGGTTTCAGTGGTAGCACTATAGTTGTGGCTGGAAGGGTAGCAGAAGACCCATAGATTTGTTGTATAACTGAAAGAGTTGGGTTTGCCTCCACCCATTCAGGTACAATATAGCCTACATTGCAGTGCTGGCAAGGTTCCTCGCTGAATCGTATCTGGTACCCATTGCTGAAGATGTAGGGCTGCGCAGTGATGAGAAACACACTCTTGAAGCCAATGCCTGAGAGAAGAAACACACCAAGAAGTTTTAGAAACAAATTACAACTACAGATGAGATATACGCACCTTCAATTAAGTAAGAATAACACAAGAAGATCAGCCAAATGCAAATGCATTACACTGCCGGGAATCGATCAAGTATAGAAAGACCGATTTTCTGTTTCAAATGCTAATGTAATATAAAATGAAGAAGCAGCACAAGGACAGGCAGGTATAAAATAAATGAGAACGAACATGACTTATTTAAGTTAAAACGAATACATTTTAAGCTAGTATCTGACGGGAGAAAATTGTATGCTCTTCTGTTTGCAAAAATCATGTTTGCAGTCTCTTCTGAGTGCATACATCCAAACATTGGAGTGTCAGATTTTACAGATGGGAGAATAACACAAAGCAGAACTATCACCTGCATCTCAATGCTGGGATGTAAACTGAAATATAATGTTTGTAGACATATCTTTTAGGCACCAAAAAGAGGGAAGATGAGGTTAAAACGAAACAAACCTAATATTATCTAGAAAAGATGCCATTGATCCACTTATCAAAATAATAATAAGATATCATTGTTACTCTTTTTTAGTGTAGAGGAAAGAGGGGGAAAATGTGATAAGGTAGAGGAAGAGAAAAGAAATATAGCACTTCATTGCAATGAAAGCAAGGTCTTACTTTTTATCAGCTTACAACCCAGTTAGTTTATTTTTTAAGAACAACCCAGTTCTCTTTTCAAACAGACATGGTTCAACTGATTATTTGGATTTCAATTATCGAAGTCACAACATGAAAGCAATTATCTCTCAAAAATAATTTTTTGGTCAGTCAAGCTCAAAATGTAGGGGGAATGAAATCAGTTAATTCACAAAGTCTCAATCCCATACAAGTTAGGTTCAGCTTAATATTCCATCTGCTCTATTCAGGCCGATCTCATTCCCATACAACAAAATAGTCTCCTAAAACAAATTAGGAATTCTCTACAACTATTAAGTTCTCTAAGCATAAAGGCAACCAGCAGGTATGACAAAGAGCAGCAGCACTTCAAAATTTTCAGTAATTAAACTAGTAAAAGCAAATACAGCCCGAGCCAAAAATACACAAAAATGAACACACGATCATATATCAAAATTTAGGAACAACCAATTATTTATTACCTTTCTCGCCGATGTAGCCACGTTTGCGATTGCCCTTCTTAGTAGAACGTCCGACGCTGCAAATGGACTCGATATTTTTGCGGGAGAATCCTTTCTCGTTATTGAAGATTAAAAGCGTCGCCTGAGCTCCGGTGTCCGTTATATCTTTGGAAGTAATCACAAATTCCAGTGAGGGGTCCACGCCTTCGTGGTACTCGTTATCCTCCGCGTTCTGCAGTTACGAATTACAACTATTTATTAGTTATACGGATTAAATATTATATTATGTATATAAGATTAAATTTTATTTTTATGTCTATAAATTAGATGATAAACCCCCCTGAACACGTGCGAATACGGGTATATAGCTAAACTTTTTACTATTTATATATATTAAAATAATAAATAAAACAGAAATACAAGATAAAAGCATTAAAAGTGACACCACTTGTAACAAAACAGTTCAATAGTTTAGTGGTTGACAATTTCAAGTTTGATGCAAGAGGTTTTGGGTTCGAACAAAATAAGGAAATGCTAAAATTGGAAAAGCGAGGATTTTTGTTAGGGGCTATAAGTAAACATTTAAAAATATTTTATTAAAATGAGCATGGTTTTTTCAAAAATATAATGCTTGCTTCACTCTAACGTTGTTAACCTTTCTCAAAACTTATTGCAATCCAAACATCTTCATACTTTATACGACTAGCTACATTTAGCCAAACAAAAACTAATTAACAAAATGATTTCTTAAAACAAAACCATATTTTATACGAAATTTTCGTGTAAGGATAGATTTTCATTGTACCGGATACACCATTTTCTCCTCTCCTTTTTTCCGACAACCCTTTTGAGATACCTTGATGTTTAAAATTTGTTTTCAACAATAAAATTATATTTTTGATTGATGAGAAGCAAATGTAATTTTAATCAATATATAAACATTGTTATTAACTTGTAATGCCTAAGGCATCGCCAAACATTATGTCCATGTACAATTTTATTACATACTTTGGAAAACTTTTTGCTGGTAATTACAAGTGCATCATATTAGTAGAGCCACAGACGTTTATACCGATGGATGGAAGAAGATATATATATATATGGCGAGTAGAATGCAGAGAGATAGAGAAAAACCTGAACAAGTTCCATGAAAAAGTGAACATCCTTAGCGTAAAGTTCAGCAGAGAGATTTTTGACAGCTTGATGAAGGTCCTCAGTGAGTGGATTAGTTTCACCTCCAATGGAGAACTTGCTTCTCCTTATTTCTTCAATGTGCTCTTTTGCCGTCGCCATTGTCGATCGTTTGATCACTCACTTCTCACCCAACTCAAATAAAATGTGATTCTTCTTTCTTCTAGCAGAGAGAAACAGAGAAATATTAGCAGTACATGAGAGGTTGTGTCTCAACTTTGAGGAATTTATAGAGCGGTAGCGAGTAGATGGAAAGTTTTGAACTGGTTGAAAACCCACTGCATGAAGGAAGCTCATCGACTCTTGGGGCTCTGTGACACGTTTGTGCTGCTTTTTTTACCATATTCATTTTTTTATTTCTTGAAGCAAGGGTAATATTTATCGCAATTGATTTTACCTTTTACCAAAAGTAAAATTTAATCTTTTTATATGTGGCTAATCTTTTTTCTCGACGGTTTTGGACTTATTTGTTGAAGATTCTTCTTTCTCGTTTAGTAGCATACACAATGTAGTCATAATGAAGTCTCGTTTAGGGGGAGAATTTTTTAGACAAGTATTAGTCTGCTACTTGTGTGTGTCTCGCTTTATAATGTTGTTCTCTCGATATTTTATACTCTCTTTTATATAGTGGGTTGTTTTATCTCCGCTTGTAGACGTAGGCTAATTAACCGAATCACGTTAAATGTTTATATCTCTTTGGTATATTTCTCTTTTATTGTCTAATTTATCGTTGTTAAAGATATATTTTGTTAGCTTCCGCATAACACCTGATTATTCCGGTCCTAACAATATCGGGTGGATTACTTTTCGAAATTTGGTGGTCTTTACAAGTGATTGTTGTAATACTTAATTTCTTAGCTGCGGTTTGGTTTCAAAACAAAGTTTTCTCAAGATTAATCTTGTGATTATAGTCCTGACTATTATCAGGATAGATAATTCTATGTTTTATAGGGTAATTCATGATTTATTATAAATTGTATTCTAGTTTTAATTAATACACGTAATTTATAAACACTAAGAGTCTGGTTGGAAAGTCAACCTGTAATTGGAATTGGTGTAATAACTAGGGCAGTAATTACACAGCTGGGTAATTACGATGACCTGTTTGTTTGTCATAGTGTAATTACAAGTTTACTGTTTGGTTGCACAAGTGTAACTACACAGTTAGATTAAATTTCAAATTAAGTAATTATCAAAACTTAAAAGGTAATATAATAAATATATGCCTATAAATTTTCACAAGTATAAATGATATTATATTTTGTATTTAAGATGTGTATTTTTTCGTGAATATACATTAATTTAATAATCATATATTTATAACTAAGACTGTAAGAATAATATATATATATTTAAATTAATAATATTAGTTTAGATACTTACAAAAATAAAATATACGTTTTGTAAGAACATCATGGAATTCATGTTTGATAAAATAAATTAATATTTACAAATATAATGTCATAACATTATTCAAATGTTTGACAAAACTAATCTATCAATTCTAACTAAAAATGAACAATATGTAATGTCAGCCAATACTACTAAAACAAGTCAATTGAAACAATGAATATAACACAATTTCAAAAGTCAAAAAAAAAATAGTTTAACATATGTCAAATTCTAACATAATAATAGTAAGTTCCAGTGCAACTTAATAATTAGGAAACATGATAAGTTTATAACCACATTCAACAACGAAATTCCACTTTAATTGCATCACTCATTATATGCCAAGTTTGTTAATGACTCATTATTTCTAATATTAGGAGGTGTAGTTTAAAAAAATAGAATAATAAAATAAATAAAACATAAAATACAGTAAGCAATTACATAGAATCACGAGTAAAGATAGAGAAATAAAAGATAAATAATGTACAGAAAAATATTTTCTAAAATTCCAAAAGAAATTAAAAGTAAAAATAAAATTAAAAAAATTAAAATAATAGAAAATAAAAGTTATAAAGAAAATAAATTAAAATAAAAACAAAAAGGAAAGAAACTAAAAAGCAACATTGTAATTACCATCAATTCTCACCTCCCCTTGAAAATTGGAGAGTGTAATTACACTCCTTCAATTACACCCAATTCCATGCTGACCAAGTAATTAATTGGCCAAACAAACATGCCAAACTGTGTAATTACACCCAATTACACCCAAATCCATTTCCAAGGTGGTTTTCCAAACAAGCTCTAAACAAAAAGTTATCTCAAATTTTATATTAAAATAACTTCCCTAATCCCATAACCAAACGACCCCTTATTGTACTTTAATTCTACTTAGATCATGCTGGACAAGAGTCAGTAACTTTAGAACTTCTTTTTCCTCTTTAATAATGATGTATCTCTTCCATATATTCCTAATGAATTTGATTGGAAGTTCAAAAGGTAAAGTCAATTAACTTGTTTCTATTATTTAAAGTCTTAGTAGTTAATTCTTTTTCCAAGAGCGAGTGAAAACGGTATTTTTATCTCAAAAGTATGGCCGAAGATGGAACGAGTAATATTGGTAATATGAACCTGAAATAAAAACATATATGATTATACATTGATGATTATTGATCCCAGTCAATCCTTGCGAGATTAAAATCACACATATCCATTTTTACAAATTTAATATGTTCCAAAAAATGTAAAATAAAAATAATAAATTTAGCTTATGTTCTCTTTTCTCAAATTGGATACATAGAGGTAGGATATTCATGATAAACCGAATCAAACCGACAAAAAAAATGATTGGTTTTTTTTGTTTGATTTGGTTTTAATTTTGAATTTTAACACACACACATATGTGTGTGTAGTTTTATAAAGTTCTTAAAACTTTATGATATATATTAATCATTTATTAGTTGATAGTCTAGTTCTTTACCATTATAATAATTTAATTTTTTGTCTTTAAATTTTAGTTTGATTTGCAGCTTTTTTAAGTCCAAGAATCTAGTAGTTTAATATAAGTTGTCTTTACCTGAGTCCTTAAATTATCCATCACTATTTAATTCAGATAATATCAATATATCTTGGTTAATGAGAAATTTCTTAAAGATTAATTGGTTTGATAGTGTTATGTTGGAATGTAATCGCCGAAATATGTGTTCGGCAGTGTATGTCATATTTAAGGAAAAAACCGGCAAAAGCCAACATAATTGAACCAATGAAAAACTGACTTAATTGGCTTAGTTTGACTTCAGAATCTGAAAAACCGACTTAATTGGTTTAGTGTTTTTAGGTGAAAATCGATCCAAATCGAACCATGAACATCCTACATAGAGGTATTGGTCAGTCCCCATCTACTCTTTGAATTTTTCTATTTTTAATTAGAAGAGTAATCCTGTTTTGCTTTTAATATAGGAGTTTTACCATATACTTTGTGAATATTTTAACTACTCCCATAAGTGGTCTGTGGACATAAACTTGCTATCACAAACGAAATAATGAAATTCGTATATGAAAGTCTAGTTTTATTACTCCATCAGCTTGTATTTTATCACGCGCGAGTTTTACCAGCCTGTTAGTTACATATTAAATTACGATTACATCCCTAGTGTAAACAAAATAAAGCGTGAGTTGCAATCTTCACACATATACTATGTAACTATCTAAAGCGGAAACTTCAATATGAACAACTCTTCGTTCCATTTCATTTGCATTTCACACAGTCAATATGAAAAAGAAAGAAAGAAACTTTGCCTGGAAGGAGGCAAACAGGGAATTAATTAAGAGGAGGACTTGCATGAGACATAATGTGTTAACTTCTTTTCATGTCTTTTTCAACGACTATTGGGAAGGACAATACCATGCTTTTTTCCTTCCTCTTTTTCCCTTAATTAATTGATGTTTTAATTTCCATTTATACTAGAAAACAATACAAAGTAAATGTCAATTTGTTACTTGAAATAACGTTTTAAAATCATCAATCATACACCCAATCCTACTTAAATACAAGCCAAATTGTGACTATAAATCAACACAACTTGTACAAAATTCCCGGGCCACGTGGCCAAATAGCTATGGTCCAAATTCTGTATTTGTCTTAAAATATCTATTGAATAGGTATAAATTATTAATTTAAAACTCATTAACTTGAAAAAATAGAATTCAAGAAAACATCAAATCATCTATCTGCCTCTGCATAATTTTGTGGGTGATACAGGTTAAAGTACAACTTATTGATGATCAGTAATCTATTGTCGAACAAACTATGTGGAGTATAAAATAATGAACGACAATCATTGTGTAGAAATTGGAAGGAAAGAAGCAAGAAATTGGAAAAGCTAATGTCGGCATCAGTTATCTGCGAAATATACTTGCCTTATTAGGGTAATATATGTCATCATCAAACTTGAGAAGCAAGATTTAGAAGACGAGGAATGGTGTGGGGGCGAGGAAATTACAATTTATCTGCGTCGGATTGTTTATATTAAATTAATTCAACTTATTACACTTAAAAAATTTAATAAAGTTAAAATAAATATTGATTAACTATAATTAAGTAAAAATATATTCAAATACGTATCATGCATCCCTTGGTTATATATAAATATATGGTACGAATAATTATTTACAAAAGGTGGAAATGAAGTTGGTACGGAGCATTAATTTTGATCTTTAAACGTTCATTGGTTTATATGGTCTTGGCCAACGAAACTTTTCTTTAATCCTCTTTTTCCAGGAAGTAATGGCACTTAGGAATCATCACATTTGTCGTTCCCTCTAGTCTTTGCATGAGTCCACTCCTCATTATTACTCTCTATATTCGGACTATCTTTTTGGAAAGTGTTCCGATGATTTTAGTTTCATACTATCCTTAAAACAATTTTTATCTGTCGTTTGTTTCACCAAAAAAAAAAACTATTTCTTTTGTAGCAAATAGAAACCTGACTTGTCACGATCCGAAATTCCTATTTTCAGGACCGTGATGATGCTTAACATTTCACTTGCTAGGCAAGCCAACGTTAGAGGATTCCTTAAGCCAATTTTTGTCAATTTCAATAACAAGATCAATTAAGCCAAATAGAAGCAAAAACTGAGTGCGCAATAACATAAAAGCCCATAATATCTAATACAATCCGGATCTGGAGTCACAACTCACGAACTTCTAGAATTTTTACAAACAGGGTCTGAAATAAATATAATTGTTCTGAACGAAAAGAAACAGTAAAATAGAGAAAAATAGGAGGGGACTTCAAGGTCTGCGGACATCAGTAGATCTACCTCGAGTCTCCAATGAACAAATCCAAGCTGCTACGCCTCACGAACAGCTGAGGCCAGTACCAAAGTATGCACAAGAAGTGCAGAGTGTAGTATGAAATCAACCGACCCTGTGTACTCCGTAAGTGTCGAGCCTAACTTTGATGAAGTAGTGACGAGGTTATGACAAGACACCAACGTAATAGACCTGTGCAGATAACAATATACGTACAAGATAACAACAATAAAACCTAAACATGTACTATTGAGAGGGGACATGCGAAAGGGCTACAAAATACGATAATTACAGCACAAATGATAACTAGAACAGTCAATATGCCTTTAACCAGTAAAACGAGTAAACACAATATATAAAACTGTACGGTATCACCCTTCGTGCTTTTACTCTCAACCTCACAGTGAAACGATGATAGCAACACTGCATCACCCTTCGTGCTTTTACACTCACTTTAATCATAAATCAATAGATACGGCATAATATCACCCTTCTTGCATTAACTCTAAAAAATATGGCACGGCATCACCCTTCGTGCATTAACTCTCACAATATGGCACGGCATCACCCTTCGTGCATTAACACTCACATACTGCACGACATCACCCTTCGTGCATATTAACACTCTTCCTTACCATATAACAATGAACAAGCAACAATAGGGAGATAAAATCAACAAGAACAAGCCTTACTTCAATAATGATTCCACAATACCAATCTCAACTTTAGAAACAATACTCAATTATCACAAAAGCCCATAAACGTGGTAAGAACGATCAATTTAATAAGTAGCTAGTCTAAACATGGATAACATGATCAAAGTAAGCAATAAATTTGTGATGACGTCATCACTTGTTTTTAAATTAAATTCTGCATTTCGAGGCCTTAAAAACCTCATTCAGCATCACCTCGATTTGTGTGCGCAGTCCGGGCACGTAGCCGAAAAGTCTATATGTGAAAATATGTGAAAAATGATAAAATTTGGCTTTAAAATGAATTAAGTTGACTTTGGTCAACATTTTGGGTAAACAGACCCGAACCCGTGATTTGACGGTCCCGGGGGTCCGTAGGAAAATATGGGACTTGCGCGTATGCCCGGAATCGAATTCCGAGGTCCCAAGCCCGAGAAATGAATTTCTAAAGAAAATTATTTTCTGAAATTGTTTATGAGATTTGGAAATGAATTGTGATTAGAACTTGATGGTATCGGGCCCGTATTTTGGTTCCGGCGCCCAGTACAGGTCTTATATGTGATTTAAGATAGTTCTGTGAAATTTGGTAAGAAACGGATTTGAAACGACGTGAATCAGATCGTTTTTGAGAAAAGTGGAAATTTGAAGTTCTTAAGGAAATTTCATGATTTTGATGCTAAATTCATAGTTGATGGTGTTATTTTAGCGATTTGAATGCACGAGCGAGTCCGTATGATGTTTTTAGGTTGGTGTGCATGTTTGGTTTGGAGCCCCGAGGGCTCGGGTGAGTTTTGGATAGGCCACGGAGTGAAATCTTAACTTAGGAAATTTGCGAAGCCTGTCTCGCAAATGCGAGCCATGTATCGCAAATGCGAGAGGTGGCCTGTGCAGCCTTCTTCGCAAATGCGACACCCGCCTGGATCCTTCTTAGTCGCAAATGCGAAACCTCAGTCGCAAATGCGACTTCGCAAATGCGACACTTCTTTTGCAATTCCCAACTTAGTAGAGGTTGGGGTTCGCAATTGCGAACCCCTGTTCGCAATTCCCACATCTGAGACCTGCAACTTTTATACTTAGACGAATTTTAACCCATTTTCACATCTTTTCAAAATACAAACTCCCTAGGGCGATTTTTCAAGAACAACTCTTCTTCCGAATCGATTGTAAGTTAATTTTAACTCATTTCCTTCAATCATTAACATCTTTCAACATGATTTCAACTTCAAATCAATGATTTTCATGGGGAAATTGGGTGTTTTGGGTAGAACCTAGGTTTTTCAAAAAATAGGAATTTGGACCTCGATTTGAGGTCCGATTTCAAAACAAATTATATATTTGAGTTCGTGGGGGAATGGGTAATCGGGTTTTAGTTCGAACCTCGAGTTTTGACCACGTGGGCCCGGGGGCGATTTTTGACTTTTTGGGCAAAACTTTAGAAAACTCATCTTCATGCATTAGAATTGATTCGTTTAGCGTTTATTGATGCAATTAAGTAACTTGTGACTAGATATGAGCGGATTAGTGGTGGAATCAAGGGGTAAAGCGATAATTGAGACGTGAATTGTGTTCGTGTCATCGAGGTAAGTGTTTGGTCTAACCTTAGCTTGAGGGATTAGGAGTCGAGTCCTATTTGCTATGTGGTAAATGTTGAGTACGACGTATATGCATGGTGACGAGTATCTATACGTTGGTGTCTAGCATGCCCGTGAGTCTTTATATTGTGATTATCATGACTTCGTTGTATCTTTCATGCCTTCGTGATGGTTTCTATTTGTTGCGTAAAGTTGTGGAAGGAATTGTGACCTATGAACATTGAGGAGCGTTGGCTCAAGTTGTATAACGAATTGTGAAGGTATAAGTGATAATTGAAACTTTAGAGTATTGGCTCGAGTTGTGAAGTGAATTGTGAAGTAAAAGTGAGAAAGAGAAGAGATCATTATGTTGCCCCCTTGCCGGGCTATTGTTGCTTTAATTGTTATTTCCCTTGCCGGGATTTAGTTGGTGTGTTGATGTTGTCCCTTGCCGGGACTTGTTGTTGAATTATTGTTCCCTTGTCGGGATTATTATTGCAATTTCACTTATTTTCCTTGCCCTATTGTTTGTGATTGTTGTTTGGGTGAGGAAAGAGAGTTAAAGCACGAAGGGTGATGTCGTGCATTATTTTTATGAGGAAAAAGTGTAAAGCACAAAGGGTGATGCCGTGTATGATTGTGAGGAAAGAGTGTAAAGCACGAAAGGTGATGCCGTGCCGCACGATGTACCATTCCGTGTCGATTATATTGATTATATGGTGAGGAAAGAGAGTAAAAGCACGAAGGGCGATGCCGTGCACATTTTCATTACTTGATTGTTTTGGTGAGGACGAGAGTAAAAGCACGAAGGGTGATACCGTGCATTTATTGTTTTCTGGCTCTTTGTGGATATTCGAGACATATTGTTTCTTCCATTTACCTGCTATCCTTCTATACTGGATTGATATCTCCCCCGCAGCATGCTTCCCCTCCCATACTTGACTGTTTATTTCTGTATTCCTTTTCCGCTGTATATAGTTAAATTGCACAGGTTTAATTGGTAGTCTGGTCCTAGCCTCGTCACTACCTCGCCGAGGTTAGGCTAGGCACTTACCAACACATGGGGTCAGTTGTGCTGATACTACACTCTGCACTCTTTTGTGCAGATCCCAGTGCTGTAGACTTCGGACAGTAGATTGGGTGGCTACCTTTAGACCACGCGGAGATCCAAGGTAGACCTGCAGGCCCTGCGTCTTCTCTATCCTTTATTTCCTGTTTCATTTCTTTGATTCAGAAATAGTGTATCTTTTATTTTCAGACTTTGTATTTAGCACTCTTAGATCGTCTGTGGTACTGTGACACCAGTTCTGGGTAATTAAGGCTTAAACAGTTGTATTAGGTTCATGTTCAGATATTTTATTGCTTTCTTCCGCTTATTCTAAATTTTCCGCTGTTTACACGTTATTGTTTTATGAATGTTAAAGAGTATAAAATGGGTAAAAAGGTAGTTAGTTCAATAATTGGCTTGCCTAGCTCATATTAGCAGGCGCCATCACGACTCCCGAGGATGGAAAATTCGGGTCGTGACAAAATTACAAAGAACAAGTCACACCCGCATGCTTTATCCCGACAATAATGCATAAGTACTAGTCACCTCACCTATACGTTGTACCCAACATCTAAACATGTAGCAAATAGACAAACAAATCCTAATCCCTCAATCAAGGTTAACCACGACACTTACCTCGCTCCAAAGATCAACTCAAAGCTCAATCACATCCTTTCCTTTCAAAAAATCCTCCGAACCAATAGAATCTAGCAAATTACCAACCAAACAATTCAAATTAAGCCTTATGAACTACCCACGATTGCAAAGGATTCAATTTAGGTCATTATTGAAACAGTCAACAAAAGTCAACTCCCGGGCCCGCTTGGTCCAAACTCAAAATTTGGACTAAAACTCGATTACCCATTCACCCCCGAGCCCGGTTATGTAATTTCTTTTGGAATCTGACCTTAATTTGAGGTCTAAATCTCAATTTTTACAAAACACCCTAATCCTACCCAAACCCCCAATTTCCACCATGAAAACACTAGATTTTAGGTTGAAATCTTAGAAAATGTGATGAAAGATTGAAAGAAAATAGATTAGAATCAGTTAGCAATGATTTGGGGAAGAAGGGTGCTTGGGAAAATCGACTCTAGGGTTTTCTTGTTTTGAAAATTTGAAGAATGAGAGAAAATCCCGTTTTTAGCTATTTGATCAGTTGCAGACGTCGCAGTTGCGACCTGGAGTTCGCAATTGCAAACCCCGCAAATGCGATAAAACTTTCGCAATTGCGAAGACTCACCATCTCTGCTATCATTGCATTTGCGATGATTTGTTCGCAAATGCGAACAGTGATCATCTGCAAGTGCGACCAAGCCTCCCCTAGCCCCACTTCGCAAATGCGAAGTCTTGAGGTGCCCCAGCTACTCTTCGCAAATGCGAGGAGTTGCTCGCTAATGCGAACCTAATAGAGGTCGCAAATGCGAAGCCTGACCTCGCAATTGCGAGGTCTGAGGCCTGCACCAGAACTGAAACACATCATCACTTCTCCTAAGTCCAAAATTCACTCTGTAGCCTATCCGAAACTCACTTGAGCCCTCGGGGATCCAAACCAAACATGCACACAAGTCCAAAAATATCATACGAACTTGCTCGCATGATCAAATCGCCAAAACAACGCCTAAAACTACGAATTGAACACCAAATCAAAAGGAATTATCAAGAAAACTCATGAACTTCTATTTTGACAACCGGACGTCCGAATCACGTCAAATCAACTTTGTTTCTCACCAAATTTGACAGACAAGTCATAAATATAGTAATGGACCTATACCGGGTTCCGGAACCAAAATACGAAATCGATATCAATAAAGTCAAACATTGGTCAATCTTTCAAAGTCATTAAGCTTTTAAACTTTCAAATTTCAACAAAATGCGATAACTCGAGCTAGGGACCTCCGAATTCAATTCCAGGCATATGCCCAAGTTCCAAATCATGATACGAACCCACCGGGACCGTCAAAATACGGATCCAGGTTCGTTTGCTCAAAACATTGACCGAAGTCAACTCAACTAGATTTTAAGGCAAAAATTTCATGTTTTCTCAGTTTTTAACATAAAAGCTTTCTAGAAATACCCGGACTGCGTACGTAAATCGAGGAGGTCTATGATGATGTATTAAGGCTTCAAAGCATAAAATTAGGTTCTAAAACATAAGATGACCTATCGGGTCATCACATTCTCCACCTCTAAAATAACCTTTCGTCCTCTAACGGACATAGAAAAGTACTTGGGCTGGTGAAAAGGTGTGGATATATGCTCCACATGTCCGACTCGGACTCCCAAGTAGCTACCTCGACAGGCTGGCCTCTCCACTGTACTCAAACTGAAGGATAACTGTTCGACCTCAACTGACGAACCTGCAGGGCTAGAATAGCCACTGGCTCCTCCTCATAAGTCAAATCCTTGTCCAACTAGACAGAACTGAAATATAACACGTGGGACAGATCACCGTTGATACTTCCGAAGCATGGACACATGGAAAGCCGGATGAACTGTTGATAAACTAGGTGGCAATGCGAGCTTGTAAGCCACCTCACCCACTCTCTGAAGAATCTCAAAAGGTCCGATATACCTAGGGCTCCACTTGCCCTTCTTTCCGAACCTCATCACACCATTCATGGGTGATACCTAGATCAATACTCTCTCTCTCTGACCATGAATGCAACATCACGAACTCTACGGTCGACATAACTCTTCTACCTGGACTGAGCTGTGCGAAGTCGATCCTGAATAATCTTGAACTTATCCAAGGCATCCTGTACCAAATCTGTAGCCAACAACCGAGCCTCCCCAGCTCGAACCATCCAACGGGCGAACAACATCGTCTCCCGTATAATGCCTCATAGGGAGCCATCTGAATGCTCGACTGGTAGCTGTTGTTGTAGGCAAACTCCGCAAGGGGCAAGAACTGATCACAAGAACCTCCGAAGTCAATAACACAAGCGCGGAGCATATCCTCCAATATCTGAATAGTGCGCTCGGACTGTCCGTCCCTCTGAGCGTGAAATGCTGTGCTCAACTTGTTTTTGTTCCGGAGCCCGGTACAGGTTCATTATGATACTTAAGACTTGTTTGTGAAATTTGGTGAGAAAAAGAGTTAGTTTACGTTGTGAAAATAATAATTTCAAAGTATTCTTGAGAATTTCATTGATTTGGTGCTAAATTCGTAGTTCTAGGTGTTATTTTGGCGATTTTATCGTGCGAGAAAGTTCGTATAATTTTGTAAGACTTGTGTGTATGTTTGGTTTGGAGACCCGAGGGCTCGAGTGAGTTTCGGATAGGCTACGGAGTGTTGTGAACTTAGGAATTTTTGCTGGTGTGATTCAGGTCTACAGACTTCGCATTTGCGAGGTCTGGCTCGCAAATGCGAGCCTCGTATTTGCGAAGAATTCATCACAATCGCGAGCAATTGGGCTGGGGGTTGGACTTCGCATTTGCAAAGATCAGGATCGCAACTGTGATCACCTCAGGTCGCATTTGCAAACAATAGTTCGCATTTGTGAAGGCAGCGGAGATGCGAGAGTTCGCATTTGCGAAGCTTTTCTCGCATTTGAGAGCTTCGCAATTGCCAAGCTCAGGTCGCAAATGCGACATCTGCAGCTGTATAAAAATGAAGTTAGACGGGATTTTTCATTCATTCTTCAGATTTTCAAATCCTAGAACCCTCGAGGCGATTCTTCCAAGACTAATTCTTTCCCAAAACTTTGGTAAGTGATCCTAACCCACTTTCTTTCAATTTCCCATCATATTTCATGAATTTCCAACCTAAAATCTAAGATTTCCATGGTAGAATTTGGGGTTTTGGGGTAGAAACTAGGGATTTGAGAAATTGGGGTTTTAGACCTCGAATTATGGTCGAATTCCAAAATTAATTATGTATCCCGGCTCGGGGGTAAATGGATAAATGGATTTTGGTCCGAACTTCGGATTTTGACCAAGCGGGACCAGGGTCGGTTTTTTACTTTTTGGGGGAAAGTTTGGGGAATCTAAATTCATGTATTGTAGTTTATTCCTTTAGCAATAATTGATATTATTGAGTTAATTGTGGCTAGATACGAGTGGTTCGGAGGTGGATACTAGAGGAAAAGCGATAATTGAGCATTGAGTGGCCCGCGAAGCGAGGTAAGTGTCGTGGTTAACCTTGGCTTTAGGGATTAGGTCTTATTTGCCTATTTGCTACGTGTTTGAATGTTTAGTACAACGTATAGGTGAGGTGACGAGTATCTATGTGTTGTTGTTGAGTCATAACATGCTAGTGAGTCTTATTCATAAAATTGTAGCTTTCCGTGATCATATTATCCATGTTTAGACTAGTTTATTGTTATGTTGATCGTTCTTATCATATGTACGAATTTTAGTATTGATTGAGAATGTAAGGCCCCGGAAAAAAATTTCGCTCAGTAAATTAAGGTTTTGTGGTCCAAGGTAGGCTAATATATAATATTTTCGGAGTTTTTGGGTTGAACAATGCGTTGGGGAGTTGAAATTTTTTGGCCTGGCGATGCCAGGTCTGTAGCACGCTAGACCAGGCTTTAGCCTGGCGAGGCCAGGTCTGTAGCACGCTAGACCAGGCTTTAGCCTGGCGAGGCCAGGTCTGTAGCATGATAGACCAGGCTTTAGCCTGGCAAGGCCAGCTCTATAGCTCGGTCCGGAAATTCAGAGTATTCATTTTTCTATCACTATAACCCGACCCAACTTCGTTAAATACACGCAATAGGTCATTTTTGAGCAGAAACCAGATACTTTAGAGTGAGAGAAGGAGCCCTAGAGTGAGAAAATGATCTTTACCAAATCATCCTTCAATTCTTACACAAATCTTTGAAGATTAACAAGGAAAAACACACTAGATCTTCATCCTTGAGGTAAGATTCTACACCCTAACCCTTAATTTCGAATTTTAGCTAAAATATAGGTAATTATCAAGAAATTTCATGGGTATTGGAGTTGTTATCTTGTTTGCATGTGTTACCAACGGGTGTAGGAACATTGTCAAGACAAAAATGGTGAAGGAGGGGTTGTGGGTTGATGAAATCTTCTATAAAAGGACCTTAGAGACTTAATGCACACCTAGTGTTTGATAGGATGCTCAAATGAGCTAGAATCATGATCATTTTCCTAATTTTGTTTCAAATTGTTATATTTCCAAAATAGATTGAGGTTGCCAAGAATTCTGGAACATTATAGAGTTTAAGGAAGCACAATTGAGGTATGTATGGATAAACTCTCTTCTTCTTAGAATCGAGCCCCTGGTGTTCGAGTATTAGGTGTAAGTTCCTAACTTGATCATACTAGAATTGGCTGCCTTAATGTGTTGTGTTGAAAGATTCATGTTCAATAATTGTTCTAAGTGATTATCGTGTCATCATGCTATTTGAGAATGTGTTTGAAATGAGGAATATGTGTTGAGAAAGGTTAAGAATTCACATCAAGAGTCGAATAAAGTTTGCTAACCTAATTTGTATGAAAAGCCTCTGTGTGATGAAGATTTTCCAAGTTGTTTCCCTTATGTGTGTAATGCCTTATATGATAGGCGCTATTGATGTGGATGATACTGTTATTTGAATGTGTAAAAATGGAAAAAATTTGAATTGTAAGATACGGCCAAGTGCCAAGAACGACTTAATAAATGAAGCCACTCGTGCCATGTAATGAATGATGGGAAGGAAATATTAATTGAGATGAATGATTGAAAGGATGATGTCTCAAGTGAGATGGCCTAGGCGATCGGGCCGTGATCGGATACCATGCCGCACACATGGTGGTAATTGTGCTGGATTGATTGATTGAAATTATGGATATGGTTGATGTCTCAAATGAGATGACCTAGCCGATCGGATCGAGATCGGACTCTATGTAGGAACACAATGGTGTTGTGGATTGTGGCACATGGCACTAAGATTATCAACCTAATAAGATGGAAATTGAATCGGAAACTATGTGATCCTTACTTGATGGTATCGTATTTGTTTGAAGCTCTTATTGTACATCATGACTGCTTCCCCTTTGTTTCATTGTTCGTTCTATTAAGATTGGTGCTTAGCATTACATACTAGTACTATTCAACAATACTAACGTCCTTTTTGCCGGGGGAGATACATTTTTAAATGGATGTAGGTGGTTCCATAGCAGACAGTGTTGATCGCAGCTAGTGGCGCGCCCTCTTTCCAGCTGACTTGGTGAGCCCCACATCATTTCTGGGTCTCACCTTCTTATCATATTTTAAGGTATAGCGGGGGCCTTATTACCAGCACTTTTGTAGAACTTTCTTTAGTATCTACTTAGAGGCTCCGTAGACATTATGTGGGTTGTATATGGGTGTTGGGGAAGGTCAATGGATTATGTTGTGCTTTGGATCCTGTTCCACTAAATCGTAAGGTATATGTACTTTAAACCTTAACAATGATGTAACTAATGAATTGGCTTAGTAATGTACTTGTATGATCTCCTATTGTATAATTGATGAAATCATGTCTTCTTTTGATCGTAAGTGAGTCGGGTAGAAAGTGTCTAACAGACTTGCTCGGGTGAGTTCACTCGGTTGAGCGCCGGTCGCGCTCCTCGAGCTCGGGGCATGAAAAATTTGATATCAGAGCCTAAGCTTTTAAGTGTCCTTGGATGTCTTGGAGCCGTGTCTAGTAGATTCCTTCTTATCGGTGTGTTTTCGACCACATCTATAAGTTGGAGGCTACATGGACATTTAGGAATATTACCCTTCTTCAACACTCTAGATCGTGCGATAAAGCTTGACAATAAGATTGTCTTCTAACTCGTGTGTTGAGATTCAAGTTAAGTTTAAATGCTCTTTCGTCTATTCCAAGTAATGTTATCATATGGCATGACCAATGGGCAAAGGCATGAATATTAAGGAGATGGAACATGCATCTTGTTGAACGAATGGTATGGGCATATAGGATAAGTACATAGTGCCATGAGCATAATATATTCGAGAAAAGTGTTAAAAATGATTACCCACCTCCAAAGAAACATTGAGTTAATAAGTGATACGTAAGCTTGAATAGCACATGTGGGTGTGGGAAGCATGTAAATGATCCTAAGGTGTGAAAGAAAATTGGTTATATAAGCAGTTGATATATGGGAGGCATGACCAGGAGATTAACGATGGGTGTGTAAGTCTCTCCCATGAGACAAGAAGTTATGAAAGGAGAGTCAATTGAACCCACGATGAGAAGATCCTTGTACTACGAACTTTATAAGAATCCAGAAATATACGAAGTTGTATTACACTCCTAAAGGATATTGACATGAGGAATTGGAATCCCAAGCCCGTGTGGCTGAATAAGAGCAGAAACTTATGAGGTTAATACCATGGTGACTTAAATCTCCCTAATTGTCGAACATATATATGGGGGATAGAGACATGAGACATATGTCCCTGAAGTTTCTAAATATAAGACTTGTGTCAAAATCCGGGACACTCGCCACAAGTGGAGAGGAAGGGCAATAATGAGGCCACTTAAATATAATGAAACAAGAGTAAGACCATGTAGCTATGATGTTTGAATATTTTGTTGAAGACGGGTGTAGTCTAGAAAAGAGATAATGGGTAATGTGATTCTCTGAAAGGATATGGTAATGATAGACCACTAGTACCCCAAAAAGGTGGAAGATTAATGAAGGTAAATTCTTCATACATGGCAATGTGAATGACAGGGTCAACTATCCTAGAAATTAAGAGTATGTTTGTAAATGTATTTTATACTTGTTAGAGGGTCAGGAACAATGGAACCTATGGAATTGCAATAGGTCAAATGTAAAAGGTTGCGAGTTTTTAGAATGGGTTAATCATGGATTTGCAATTTAACCAATGTTCCAGGGCGTTAGAAAGGCGGAACGAGTGGGAGAAATAAATGTGATGCTATAATAACCCAAGGGAGTATTTGGGCTTAATGGAGAGCCTCTTAAGAATCTTACAAGCAAAGAAGTGTTAAGTGATACGCGGATGAACACACTTTCCCACGGATATCCCAACAAGTGTTAAGTGGTGAGCGGAATTAATTCCCAACCAAGGAAAAATACCACGTAACATATGGAAGAGTGCATGGCTATCCACTAACTAGGAAGAATGAGGTGAGAAAAAAAATGGGGAGAAAATCTATAAATTGAGATGGTCGTGGTTATCATAAAATAGTTCGTATCAGAATAGTGGACTCGCTTAGAGCACAAGTGTTAATAGAAGGTATAAAGGACTAACTGTAATGCAACCGACTTGGGTGACACTGAATATCAAATAAAAGATCTAGAGAGAGTTCATGTCTACATATTACAATGGAAAGTGAGACTACTGGTAGTGAAGTTTGTGGTATGATAAACTCAGTAAACTAGGCACAATGATACTACGAGTTCATGGGAGGCAGTGTGGCACAATAGGGCTATCAACTTCACACTATGAGCAAAATGCAACAAAAATGGATATTCCAGTTACAAAGAAGAGATGGTACCAACATATTTCCCAGGCTAGAGGGCGATCAAAAAGGGAAAGGTAACACAATCTACCCAAAGGGCAAAAGAAAGGTTCGAAACAGATTGAGAGAGGATGAACACTTGTTACAGACCAGACATGTTTAACATGGTAGCTCTTAAGCTGCAATATCAGGGAACTCTATTGGTAGCTACAATATGGGGAATGAGGTGAGTTACTCATCGAGGATGGAATCAGGTGGACTAAGTCTTACACTTAAGAGTAAAACCAAAAGTCGTTGTTGAAGAATTAAGGAGGATCTCAAGTTTCAGAGTATGCCCTGTTCGGGCCAGTGACTCTTCCTGAATTGTATATATATAAAGGGTGTCTATGTGTGTTTGGGAGGTGTATCGTGAGAATGTTCACAGGGGAAGTAGAGCGGTTTCTTGAATTCTATAAGGCACATAAGGGGAGAAGAGGTTAGCTAAGAAAAGTCTGAGCTCAATGTTACCTTACATTTGATGCAATATCGTGCAGGTTGATGTTATCAGGGAGCGTGTGCAAGTTAGCAGATGTTATTCATTTGGTACAGAAGGTCCTATGAGAAAACTCATTCAATAATGTCTTTTGTTGAGAATTTGGAAGAGTGAGTTGCAAGTATTCGCAGGAGATTGTAACCATATCAGGGAAATTATTGTAGTACTCAATTCCTAGGAGGTATTATGTAAGAGAAATGTGATAAAGATGTTCCAATAATGGTGCAACATGGTAAGGTGATCATTTATGCCTCTAGACAACTCAAGAATCATAGAAAGAACTATGCAGCACATGACTTAGAACTTGCAGTAGTGGTATTTGCATTAAAGATTTGGCGCCATTGTCGGTATAGGGTCCATGTGCATATAGTCACAGACCATAAGAGCCTTCAATATATTTTCAAACAAAAGGAATTGAATTTTAGGAAGAGAAGATAGTTGAAGTTACTCAAAGATTACGACATTGATATTCTATATTACCCGGGAAAGCCAATGTTGTGGCAAATGCTCTTAGTTGGAAATCTATGGGTAGTTTGGCTCACTAGGAGGCATATCAAAGGCCGTTTGGCCAAGGAGGTTCATCGGTTGGCTAGTTTGGGAGTTCGTCTTGCGGACTCTAGTGAAGGAGGGGTAATTGTACAAAATAAGGCTGAATCATCGCTTGTTGTGGAAGTCAAAGAGAAGCAATACGACGATCCATTATTGGTACAGTTGAAGGAGGGTATTCATAGACATATGACTATAACTTTTTCTCTTAGCATGGATGATGGTACACTACAATACCAAGGTCGACTATGTGTTCTAAATATAGACGGTCTTCGGGAAAGAATCATGGTTGAAGCTCACACTTCTAGGTATTCTGTGCACCCAGGTTCTACAAAATGTATCATGATCTCAAGGAAGTCTACTGGTGGAATGATATGAAAGGAATGTGGAGGAATTTGTGGCAAGGTGTCCGAATTGTCAACAAGTGAAGGCCGAACATCAACGTCCTGGTGGGTTAGCGCAAAGCATAGAAATTCCAATGTGAAAATGGGAAATGATTAACATGGATTTTATGGTAGGGTTACCGTGCACTCCGCGCAAGTTTGACTCAATTTGGGTTATTGTGGACCGACTCACGAAATCAGCACATTTCTTGCCGGTCAAATATACCAACACAGTGGAACAGTATGCTCAGTTGTATATCAAGGAAATAGTCAGGCTTCATGGCACTCCAGTTTCTATCATTTCCGATCGAGGGGCTCAGTTCACAGCAAATTTTTGGAAGAAATTTCAGCAAGGTTTGGGTACACAGGTAAATCTTAGCACAACCTTCCATCCACAAACCGACAGGCAAGTAGAGCGGGCTATTCAGACGCTTGAGGACATGTTGTGTGCTTGTATTCTTGATTTAAATGGAAGCCGGGATGATCATTTACCACTCATAGAGTTGCTTATAACAACAACTTTCATGCTAGTATACAGATGGCACCATTCGAGGCATTATATGGGAGGAGGTGTAGATCTCCTATTGGGTGGTTTGAAGTTGGAGAAGCTGAATTGATAGGACCTGACCTCGTGCATCAAGCTATGGAAAATGTTAAGATCATAAAGGAACGGTTGAAAACTGCTCAGAGTCGTCAAAAATCTTATTCGGATGTTCGTCACAGAAACTTAGAGTTCAAAGAAGATGATTGGGTGTTTTTTATCTCCCCCATGAAGGGTATTATGCGGTTTGGAAAGAAAGGTAAATTGAGTCCGAGGTATGTCGGGCCGTATAGAATTATTCAAAGGATCGATCAGGTGGCATACAAGGTCGAGCTACCACCCGAGATGTCATTGGTACACCTGGTATTCCATGTATTTATGTTGAAGAAGGTAGTGGAAGATCCATCATCCATTGTGCCAATTGAGACCACTGAGGTTAACGAAGAAATTCAGTTGCCATTCTTGATAGGCAAGTCCGGAAGTTGAGAAATAAAGAAATTGCCTCCATAAACGTGCTATGGCAGAACCAACAGGTTGAAGAAGCTACTTGGGAAGCTGAGGAAGAGATGAAAAAGAAGTACCCTCATTTGTTCTAATAGCCATGTAGTAGTTTCTCTGAAGTTACTTCTTGTAAATTTTGTATCACTTGTTCAGTTAGTGTAAAGGTGTTCTATGAAGTTACTTCTATGTTGCTTATGAGGCCACAGTTGGTGTTGTTTTGTGTTATGTTACGTCATTTGATCATATATATGTAGTTAAGGTATGACGTTAGGGTGGTTTTGATGATTCTCTGACAGGTGGATAGGCCGAATTACAAAGGAAACTCTGCCGAAATTCTGAAAAGTTTGGGAGTTAGTCAAAATTTGGGAGTTTGAGGTGTGTAAGAAAAGAGATAAGTTAAAAAAAGCATTTGGGGTGGACTCTACTTCTCATTCTTGGGCGAATGATCCTAAGCGGGGGAGAATGTAAAGCCCCGGAAAAAAATCGCTAAGTAAATTAAGGGTTTGTGGTACCAAGGTAAGCTAATATATTGTATTTTTGGATTTTTTGGGTTGAACGGTGCGTTGGGGAGTTGAAATTTTTCGGCCCGGCGAGGCCTGGTCTGTAGCACGCTAGACCAGGCTTTAGCCTGGCGAGGCCAGGTCTGTAGCACGCTAGACCAAGCTTTAGCCTGGCGAGGCCAGGTTTGTAGCACGCTAGGCCAGGTCTGTAGCACGCTAGACCAGGCTTTAGCCAGGCGATGGCAAGTCTGTAGCACGCAAGACCAGGCTTTAACCTGGCGAGGTCAGCTCTGTAGCCCGGTCCAGAACTCTGGAGTATCCATTTTTCTGTCACTATAACCCAACCCAGCTTTGTTAAATACACACAATGGGTAATTCTTTAGCAGAAACCTAATGCTTTAGAGTGAGAGAAGGAGCCCTAGAGTGAGAAACTGATCTTCACCAAATCATCCTTCAATTCTTACACAAATCTTTGAAGATTAACAAGGAAAAACACACTAGATCTTCATCCTTGAGGTAAGATTCTACACCCTAACCCTTAATTTCGAATTTTAGCTAAAATATAGGTAATTATCAAGAAAGTTCATGGGTATTGGAGTTGTTATCTTGCTTGCATGTGTTACCAACGGGTGTAGGAACATTGTTGAGCCAAAAATGGTGAAGGAGGGGTTGTGGGTGGATGAAATCCTCTATGAAAGGACCTTAGAGACTTAATGCACACGTAGTGTTTGATAGGATGCTCAAATGAGCTAGAATCATGATCATCTTCCTAATTTTGTTTCAAATTGTTATATTTCCAAAATAGATTGAGGTTGCTAAGAATTTTAGAACATTATAGAGTTTAAGGAAGTACAATTGAGGTATGTATGGATAAACTCTCTTATTCTTAGAATCGAACCCCTGGTGTTCGAGTATTTGGTGTAAGTTCCTAACTTGATCATACTAGAATTGGCTGTCTTAATGTGTTGTGTTGAAAGATTCAGGTTCAATAATTATTCTAAGTGTTTATCGTGTCATCATGTTATTTGAGAATGTGTTTGAAATGAGGAATATGTGTTGAGAAAGGTTAAGAATTCATGTCAAGAGTCGTATACAATTTGCTAACCTAATTTGTATGAAAAGCCTCCCTGTGATTAAGATTTTCCAAGTTGTTTCCCTTATGTGTGCAATGCCTTATATGATTGGCCCTACTGATGTGGATGATACTGTTATTTGAATATATTAGAAGGGAAAAATTTGAATTGTAAGATACGGCCAAGTTCCAAGAACGACTTAATAAATGAGCCTACTCGTGCCATGTAATGAAAGATGGGAAGGAAATGCGAATTGAGATGAACGATTGAAAGGATGATATCTCAAAGTGAGATGGCCTAGCCGATCGGGCCGTGATCGGACACCATGCCGCACACATGATGGTAATTGTGCTGGATTGATTGATTGAAATTATGGAAATGGTTGATGTCTCAAATGAGATGACCTAGCCGATCGGGTCGAGACCGGACTCCGTGTAGGAACACTGTGGTATTGTGGATTGTGGCACATGGCACTAAGATTATCAACCTAATAAGATGGAATTTGAACCGGAAACTATGTGATCCTTACTTGATGTTTTCGTATTTGTTTGAAGCTCTTATTGTACGTCATGACTGCTTCCCCTTTGTTTCATTGTTCGTTCTGTCAAGATTGGTGTTTAGGTTTACATACAGGTAGTATTCGACAGTACTAACGTCCCTTTTACCGGGGGAGCTACATCTTTAAATGGACGTAGGTAGTTCCATACCAGATAGTGTTGATCGCAGCTAGTGGCATGCCCTCTTTCCAGTTGACTTGGTGAGCCCCATATCATTTCGGGGTCCTATATCTTTTGTATCTCATGTTCACCATCTTATCATATTTTAAGGTATAGCCGGGGCCTTGTTGCCGGCACTTTTGTATCACTTTCTTTTGTATCTACTTTGAGGCTCTGTAGACATTATGTGGGTTGTATATGGGTGTTGGCGAAGGTCAATGGATTATGTTTTGATTTGGATTCCTGTTCCACTAAATCATAAGGTGTATGTACTTTAAACCTTAACAATGATGTAACTAATGAATTGGCTTAGTAATGTACTTGTATGATCTCCTGTTGTCTAATCGATGAAATCATGTCTTCTCTTGATCGTAAGTGAGTCGGGTAGAAAGTGTCTAACAGGCTTGCTCGGCCGGGATCACTCGGTTGAGCACCGGTCGCGCTCCCCGAGCTCAGGGCGTGACAGAGTATTGATTAAAAGTCGAGGTTGATATTGTGGAAGCAAATGTTGAAGTAAGACTTGTTGTTGTCATTTCTATCTCGCTATTATTATTGTTCCTTATTTTGGTGAGGAAGAGTGTTAATGCACGAAGGGTGATGCCGTGCCATTCTTATTTGATTTATATTGTGAGGTTGAGAGTAAAAGCACGAAGGGTGATGCCGTGCCATGTTATGAGAGTGTTAATGCACGAAGGGTGATGTCGTGCATTTTCTGTTGCTATGTTTACTTTTTATTACTGGTACAAGGTGTACTAGCTGCTTAAATTTCTTTACTGCTGTGATTCTTTATCTTGCAATACCCTCAGCATGTTCCCCTCTCGTTATTTTCTGTTCGGCTTCTATTAGTTGTTATTGTGTTCGTATATTGTTTAAACTGCACAGGTTTATGTATCTGTCTTGTCCTAGCCTCGTCATTACCCGAGGTTAGGCTCGACACGTACCAGTACGTGGGGTCGGTTGTACAGATACTGCACTATGCACTTTCTGTGCAGATTTTGGTACTGGCCTGAGTTGATCCCGAGTTTGGGAGCTAGACTTGAGTGACAGGAGACCAAGGTAGATCTGCTTGCGTCCGCAGACTCCGGAGTCTCTTCCTAGATTTGTTACCTTACTGTTTCTTTCTTTCAGAACATTGTATTACCTTTCAGACTTTGTATGTAGTATATCGTAGTAGCTCGTGGGTTGTGACTCCATATCCTAAACGGTTTTAGTTATTATGGGTTTTATAATATTCCGCACACTCTGTTTAGCTTCTGTTTAGTTTAATTAAATTCTATTATTAAAGACTCTTTTAAGTTGATTATGTGAATACTCTAACGTTGACTTGCCTAGTAAGTAAAATGTTAGGTGTCATCACGGTCCCGAAGGTGGAAATTTCGGGTCGTGACATTAATAGAGAGTCTTTGTAGTAATTTTCATAACGTTGTGTGTTTGTAGGGTCATTGTTATTCCACAAATACTATATCATCTCATACTGTGTTTCTCATCTTACTCAAATATATTTTTTATCGAACACAACATATATAACAAAATTGTGTGAACTAATTACTTTAATAGCTAATTATGCCGCTGCTTTAAGTTTCATACTCACTCTCTTACTATGTTGATACATTAAGCTATATACTTAAGTCTTATTTTCTCTCACAAGTTGGCATTCATCTACGTAGTCTCACCATTAATAGGTTTTTCATCACTTAGTGCCACTATCATACTTATAGTCAATGCACTTGAATTATGCATTCTTACGCTACAGTCGCACGTATAACATCACGTACAATCTTACTAATACTATCAAATCACTTCATTAGGAATTAAGCTGAGAATCATATAAGCATTTTCCTCAAAATCTTTTACTACCAATCCCAATAGTCTAAACGTGACTAATCTAGTACACTTTTTAGTTTTCCGCTCAACTCTTTCCTTTTCTGATGAGACTCATAATAGAGAGTTGTATCCACAACATTGAACATTGAACATTGAATATATTGCTCCTAGGGAAATAAAGTATATCCTTAAACCATTTTTCAATAATGTCCAAAAAATTTGACTAACTACCGAACTTCTTTAAAGAAAAAAAATTGGCAAAGGTTTTTTTTTTTTAAAATAGAGTTAACACAAAATTTACAGTATCTCCAATCTCAACTATAACCATGCACACACATCTCATGTATTCAAAACTACCCTTAGCCACACAAATATTATTGAAACTTTTAAGTTATTTGCATCGTCTAGCAGAGAAGGATACTGTGTCCTAGCCGTCTGCTAAAATGAACATCCCAAGTTTAAACTCTATTAAACTTAACGCACGAAAAAGGAAAGAAGGGGAAATATCCTAGATGTTCAATAGCCTCAAGGTCATAAGTATGGACGTCTACATATCCATGAACAAGACTCTACCAAACACTCCTTCATTACCCCTGGACTTAAAGCTTAAGCTTTGATACCAACTTTGTCACGTCCCAAAATACCCCTTTAGACAGACACCTAGCTAATGTTACCAGCTATACGAACCAATTTATACCATATACTTAGAATTTATTCAAAATTCAACCAAAATAAATGTAAGTCCAACATATGATAGTTAAATGCGAATAATTAATGGTCCAAATTGTTCCATAAATATTTATGAATAATAACTACCAAAATGGAGGAACAACACTCTAGCCCAATTCCCGTACTAAATCATGGGATATATACAGGTTTACCCATAAAAACCAAAATAATTACTCTGATTCTATCCATACAAAATAATTACGCGACCCTACTCATATAATGTTTCGGTATATATGTATACTATTATAGTATACCGTTGTAGTATAAATATACTCTTACAAGATATTGTGATACAATAATAGTATATTATTGGGCACCTATGTTTTAATTTAAATTTTTGCTGAAAAGTTACATATTATTATAGTATATCATTTCGGTATATATGTATACTATTATAGTATATTATTGTAGTATAATTGTATACTCTTACAGTATAATGTGATAACGTAGTGGTATACTGTTGGGTAAATATGTTTTTATTCAAGTTTCACCTAAAATATTGCATATTATTACAATATATCATTTTGTTAGTTCTTTTCTTTTATTTAAAAAAAATATTTTATTTTGTTTTTTCTTTGTCATTAGGTTGTGTATCATATAAGAAGTCCTAGTAACAATAATCCTCAAATTAGTTAATAGCAGTATGTGGTTAGGAGCGGATGTAGCGTTTCGGATACGAGTTCAACTGAACCC
Organism: Nicotiana attenuata; assembly: GCF_001879085.1. Classification (NCBI taxonomy): domain Eukaryota; kingdom Viridiplantae; phylum Streptophyta; class Magnoliopsida; order Solanales; family Solanaceae; genus Nicotiana; species Nicotiana attenuata. The sequence continues at coordinate 448,101 of NW_017670498.1, read as the reverse complement.
ATAACTTCCGACATAAATTATAAGTTTATATGAAAAAAACTATTAAAATCTGAACAAGCATTAGATTTGAACCCATAATTTTAACAGTATATAAGTTCAATGTTTTAAACCTTAAAAGGTGAACCCATTAAAATTGCATCTTGGGACCACCTCTGTATGTGATTGAAGAGTTAATTTATCCATGGAGCTCACTAATGAGAAGTTTTGGATCGACAGTATCTTGATCTGTGAATGCAGGGAAAAAATACAAAGAAGCTCTTGAAGCCTTCAAACAAAAGCACATACGTTGAATAGATTAATAGCGCGCAATGTAGGAAAAATATGAGAAGAAAAAAACCAAAAAGACATAAAGTAATAAATGGGGGAAAGGGAAAAAGTAATCAATGGGAGAAAGAGAATGGCAGGAAAAAGTTAGGATATACATGAAAAGACGGGAGAGAGAGAATACAAAGAGACAAAGAGTAATTAATGGGAAAAGGGGAATGTTAGTAGAAAATCGGGTAAATATTTTGGACCGCATGAGTATATTATGTAAAAAGTTTTGAGTGGGTAATTAGTTTGGCCCAAATGGGTATTTTGTGTAGATTTCCCCTAAATCATGGAGCATCTAAGCGAATTACAAAAGACATCAATAAATAAATGATAAAGACTCTTTTGGTAGCCTCGTTGAACAATGCGGTGGCTCACCTCAATAACTGAATCAACTACAGCGAACTCGTCAGCTACTAGCTCCGTCTTCAATGATAGTATCTGCATGGACATGTGTGTAAGGAGTGAGTTATACGCGAATATAATCCAATAAGATCCTCGACCCGCTACTTCATATACTCCTAGAACAAGTGTTAGAAAATACAAACATACAATGAGCACAGAAATAATATGCACAGAGATTAGTTCACCTTATAATTACTCTATAAGGTCCAAATAATTATTCAATAATATTATATATCCCAACACAATCTACACTAAGGACTTGTCATAAACGGCAGTGCATAAAATTAACCAACTACCCCAACGAGTCCACGACAGCATACAAAATGCCCCAAATCTACGACGCCGTCATACACAATGCTCCAAATATATTACGGTTGCAAAGAAATAATTTCTAACTCCCCAATGCCATAGCACGAGGTTACGCCACATCACACCACATCTCAAATCACTTATTAAATAATTTTAGCTTTTTACAAAATATATATATATATATATATATATATATATATATATGGCTGGTCAAAGACAACCGATACTACCAAGCGCACGCTCCTCCCAACATATAGACCATGCAGACAAAATATACTTTCAAAACAGATTTTGGAAAAAGCTTAAAATCTCACTTATCTCAAAGCTATCAAGCTCAACTCGACTTCTCACTTCATTCAAGCAATGCTGATTCGCAATTTACGATCTTAGCAAGTCAAAAATTCCAACTCTCCGTCAAAATTCTACTAGGACGAATCATTACCTTCTGTGATACAATAATATTAGGTTGTTTTAGAATATCTAAGTAATACACTTTCTTCATGATTAGGCCAGCATTGTAAGCCTCCAATTGCTTCTTTTTTTAAATTAATAAACTAGCAGTAGCTTATTCTCCATAATCAGCAAATTAATTTGTTCTCCAAATTTCTTTCTCAAGCCCTCATTTAAGGCTTGCAAGGACTTAGGCACAAGCTTTTCTTTAAATATCAATTCTATGTAAATCATACTTACAATGATACTTATTTAAGTAAAAATAAGAATTTGTGTTACCTTGAACTATTGTTTCCTTTGGAGACTTACTGAAACTTAGCACCTCTCCACTCTCAAATATATGCCCAACAACGTGTTGCCAATATAGGGAAGGAGCAATAATAGGTTCACTATAATAGCTAGTAAACCATGAATGATTTTGCAATAAAGACTTTCTTATGAGTTTTCCAAAAATATTCATCGACAGTGATGGATGAAGTCAATATTCAACCCCTTTTTATTCACCTGTAGGTGCCGCCTACTAAGAGCCCAAAGATGCCTCCAAAAACCCTTCTTCCTTTTCAGTGCATCTTCAGAACTACTCAAATATTTTCTTCTCTTGTTTCCAAAGCCAAGAAACCAAATTTCCCTTCACTCTTATTTTCTAGGTCATTGAACGCGCCACAAAAAATAATAGTCTTTGGTCCACTTGTTTCAAGTTAATTAACAATATAGCTACCCTAATAACTTTGCAAATGCCCACTCATTTTACTTTCTAATTGTCTTCCAAAAATATAAATTAATTATTCATCAAATATAGTGTAAATTATCTCCACTAGCCATTTAGCATTTACCATCCCATACTTGATTCATATCCCTCAATAAATATATATTAGATTCACATGTAACCAAATACATACTTTATTGAGAGAAAAAAATTCATTTAAGATAATAACTCAAAGGTTTACTTTCAAAAATGCCGGGTCATTACAAATCCTACACAAAGGGTCCAAGAATTTATTTCTTCATATAATTTGTAACGTAGAGTGTCTAATCGGTTGGCAATGGTTAGAGGCCATTTATGTGAATTTGTAATATTGTAGGTCAAATTGTGATCTCTTAACCACATCAAAGTATGCTATCAAAATTATTACATGAAAAACCTTTCAATTTGTGGAGGTGCTTACCGAAGTAGTTTAGTCAGTTCACACATTATAGATGACATTACCAACTCATGGGACAGCACTATAATATATGGGCTTTATTGATCCGTCTTCTTGGATCTCAACACCTGTATTATCGTCTGCAAGTTGTCCTTGGAGCTGGACAATCACATTAACATGTAAGGGCTATATTGGGGGAAGTATACAAATGGCCATTTTTAGAGTTGTTATTTAGGGATTAGTCAATACTTATTTTGTCTTGAAACTTTGAATTAAAAATCTTAACTTCAGGACTTTTTGTCCTGAAAAATTGAACTAGAAAACTAAAATTAAGGACACACAAGTTAATTTTTAAAAAAGCAACCCTCTAAGACCGGTTACTTAGTGTCATTTCTACAGTGATATCGTAGCTCAAGCCCAATATAACAATTTTGAGAAGCTCCGCCACTATTAGAATTCCGAAAAAAAGCGACCAAAATTTTGCGACCAACATTGGTCTGTCAAGAATAGCGACCAAAGTTGGTCGCTAAATTGGAGAAAATAATTAAAAAATTATTCTAAATAAATTAGCAACCAAGCTTGGTCGCTTTTTGGTCGATAATTTAGTCAAAATGTTGACCGGACTGGTCAGACTTGCTTGGCCAAAGAAATACTGAAATTAGCGACCAACTTTGGTTACTAAAGGGGGACCCACTTTTAAAATTTTAATAATTATATTATTATTTAAAAAAATTATAAAATATTAATAAATATAATTCAAAATTAGGGACCAAATTTGGTCGCTAACGAAAGGGGAAGCAAATAGAGACCAACTTTGGTCGCTAAAATGGGACCCAGTTATAAAATTTTGATAATTATATTATTATTTAAAAAAATTATAAAATATAAATAAATATAATTGAAAGTTAGCGACCAAAGTTGGTCGCTTACGAAAGGGGAAGCAGATAGAGACCAACTTTGGTCGCTAATCTGGGATCCAGTTCTAACGTTTAACAATTATATTATTATTTTAAATGTTATATAAAATATAAATAAATCTGATTTAAATTTAGCGACCAACTTTGGTCGCAAATTTGAATTTCTGAATAATTAGCGACCAACTTTGGTCGCCAACTTTAATTTCTGGATAATTAGCGACCAAAGTTGGTCTCTTTTCAGGTCAACATTGGTCAAAATTAAAAATTACTTTTGTATTTACTATCTAAATAATATAAATGTAATTCGTTAACACTTTTGTAATACAAGGGATGAATACACTAAAATATACTCTAACATGCTATATATGTAGTTAAAGTAGTACAACGAAGCGTGTGTGTGTGTGTCTATATATATTATATAAGAACATGAAGCGCTCGGAACACAGGGCCGGGTTCTTTTAGGTATTGATACACTTGTAAATTGATTCATCGACTTATAACCTACTTAGATGCATGTATATATATTAAAAACAAAACGTCTCGACTTATATCAATTAAGATGATGCAGCTTTGGACAGTTGTAAATTTTGCGAAAAGCCTCGTTTCAAGAGGCTTTCCAGCGGGAATATGGTTGCTATCAAGTCGATGTATTATTTACCTCTTATACCTAGGTTAAAGAGGTTATATGCGTCGATGAGTTCTGCTTCTCATATGAGATGGCACTTTGAAAATAGAAGACCACCTGGTGTTATGTGTCATCCTTCAGATGGAGAAGCTTGGAAGCACTTTGATAGGACATATCCAGATTTTGCTAGTGAACCAAGGAACATTCGGTTAGGTCTGTGTGCGGATGGCTTCACGCCTTTTTCTGTATCTGCAACACCATATTCATGTTGGCCTGTCTTTCTTACACCTTATAATCTACCACCCGAGTTGTGCATGACTAGTCCATATATATTCTTAAATTGTATTATCCCCGGTCCACGTAATCCGAAAAGTTTGATTGATGTATATTTGCAACCTTTGATTGATGAGCTAAAACAATTGTGGTACGATGGTGTTGAAACATATGACATATCAACCAAGCAGAATTTCAATTTGCGTGCTAATTTAATGTGGACAATTAACGATTTTCCTGCGTATGGAATGTTGTCTGGGTGGATGACTGCTGGGAAGCTAGCTTGTCCTTACTGCATGGAAAATAGTAAAGCGTTCACTTTGAAACATGGCCGAAAGCAATCATGGTTTGATTGTCATCGTCAATTCTTGCCTCCTGATCATGAGTTTAGAAGGATGAAAAATGCATTCAAAAAGAATAAAATGGAATATGATTCTCCACCTCCGATACTTTCAGGTGAGGAAATTTGGGAGAGGGTCCAGAACTTCAGTAAAGTTACTGAAGCTCCACCTTATAGATTCCCCGGATACGGTGTTACTGATAATTGGACGAAACAGAGTATATTTTGGGAGTTGCCTTATTGGAAGGATAATCTTCTCCGTCACAACCTTGATGTCATGCATATTGAGAAGAACTATTTTGACAATTTATTCAACACAGTGATGGATGTTAAAGGTAAGACAAAGGATAACCCGAAGGCTAGAATGGACTTACAAGAATATTGCAGGCGGCCTGAATTATACTTGCAGACAGCAAACAATGGTAAGTTGTTCAAGCCCAAAGCAAGTTACACATTCACTTTGGAGTAAAGACGGCAAATTTGTGATTGGGTAACGAAATTGAAGATGTCTGAGGGTTATGCGTCGAATCTTGGGAAAAAAGTTGATATGGAGGTAGGGAAGTTGAGCCATTTGAAAAGTCATGACTGTCATGTTTTCATGGAGACCTTAGTGCCTATTGCATTTTGTGGTTTGCCTGAAAGAATCTGGAAACCCATCACAGAGATTAGTTTATTTTTCAAAGACTTGTGTTCTTCCACATTAAGGGAAGAAAACCTACTCCGGATGGATCAGAACATTCGTGTAACTTCTACTAAGATGGAAAAGATATTTCCATGTGATTTTTTCGATGTGATGGAACACCTTCCAATCCACCTTGTACACGAGGCACGACTTGGAGGGCCTGTTCAATGCAGATGGATGTATCCCTTTGAGAGGTAATATTATAAGTTTGATGTAACTTTCTGTTTTATTTGAATGTTCTTGGCTAACCTGAAATTATGTAGGACAATTGGCAAATGCAAACAATTTGTTAAGCAGAGGAATAGGATTGAAGGATCTATATGTGAAGCTTATCTTGCAAAGGAAACTGCTCATTTTTGTTATTATTTTGAGAGTAATGTGCCATGTGCTAGGAATAGGCCCAATAGGCACACGGTCGAATGTGTGAATGATCCATTATATCCGCCTATATCCATATTCAATCAACCAGGCCGATGTTCTAAAGATGTTAGAAAGAGAAGTTTGAGTGATATGGAGTTCAAGTCAGCTACACTTCATGTGTTGCTAAATTGTCCCGAAGTTGTATCATTTCTCAAGTAAGTATTGATTTAGTAGTTATCAAAATATAAAAATTACTGTGATTACATCTCAATGCAAATACTAAAAATATTTGAGGTGTCACAGTCAATTCGTGGGTCAATTTGGCCATGATGCTGTATATACGAGATTTGATACGTGGTTCAAACAATTTGTAAGTTTATCCTTAAAATATTCTAACACTATGTAGGTAAACAATGTTTGGAAGTTATGCTAACTTATGAATTTTTTTTAACAATATGTAGGTAAATGATCCAAATAATGGTGTAAATCAATTTTTGAAAGATATATCTTGGGAACCTGGGCTTGAGGTCACAACAATGTCTAAGTACGTTGTGAATGGTTATAAGTTTCATATAGAGGATTGCTCTAAAAATAAAAATAGCAACAACAGTGGGGAGTGGGTTCAAGGTGGTGATGGCAACCAAGTTGGAGATATTGATTATTATGGTGTGTTCAAAGAAATAATAGAACTAGAATATACAGGTTGGCCATTTAAGAAATTGATACTCTTTAGATGCAAGTGGTTTGACCCAAATCCAACAAGAGGTACAAGAGTACACAATCAATACAACATAATTGAGGTTAATCATACGAGGGAGTATAATCGCTATGATCCTTTCATAATTGCACATAATGTTTGGCAAGTGTATTATGCTCCTTATCCATTGCGGCGGAATAAGTCCAATTGGTGGGTTATAATAAAAACTAAGCATGTAGGTAGGGTGGAAGTCGAGAATGTGTTAGATGTTGCATATCAAAATGATATCTCCAGTGTTCACCAAATAGTGGACGAAGTTTTAGAAAATGATTTGGAACATCCTGAACACATATTGGAAGAAGTTGATATAAATGAAGTAAGAATTATAGAAAACGAGGAAGAAGAATCAACTGATGAAGCTCAAACTAGTGAGGAAGAAGAATTCTCGGACGAGGAACAATACGTCGATGAGCTTTAAAAAGTTGGTTTCTTTAATAACTCTCGTTTATAGCTAGTTTCTTTATATGTTTCAATCTAAATATGTATTATATTATGCAGATGACAGGCAAGGGTCGAGGTAACAATGACCCTACTGGTTCTCGGAGTCGAGAAAAGGCTAGGAAACCAAAGAGGAGGGTAGAAGATAATACTCAATCTTTTCCACCCTCTTCAGAGATGCCTATGCCTATGCCTATGTCTTTGCCTCCACCCCAGGGCTATTCTGAGCTGCCACAGCATTACGAGCCCTACACCTTCGTGCAGACACCAGGTCTTTCGTCACAAGGCCATAGGACTATACGTCCGATATACAGTCCACCTGTCTCACGACCACGTGGATCGCAACTATCTGCATCGCATGGATCGCATCGATCCATGTCACATCCGCATGGATCACAGCCATCAGTGTCACAACCACTCGGGTCACAGCTATCAGTATCACAGCCACTTGCGGTCCATCCAGCTATGTCGCAGTCACAGGGATCGCAGCCATCTTCATCTGGGACTCCATCTATTTCAGGCCTTCGCCTGCGAGATACTAGCTCTGACCCCCCTACACCTTCCACACATGCCTCTGATATACATGCTTCGGACGGTGATGCTGATGATGACGAGGAGGTACATTATGATCAATATGGCAGGATCATCATAGTCCCTGAGGGTGATGGGTAAGAGTTATTTGTTATTTTTACGTTTATTGTTTTGTACAGTTTTTACTAAGATATTAATGTATTTTTTTTATTAAATTGCAGGTTCATCCCTAGTAATATTACTACGAGGATAATCACCAAAGCCACTAGAAAGCTTTATGATGGCCCTTATGCGACTTGGAGTGAATTTCCATTCTCGCTGAAGGAGCAAATTTTCAATCAATTTAAGGTATAAATGTTCTTTTAAGCAGTATAATTATTTATATTTATGATATTTTCATATAATACTTAACTTTTGAAATACAGATCAAGTGTGTATGGGAACACCGTTATAGCGCGGAAGTGGCTGCAAATTTTCATCTCAAAGCTCGCAAGCAGTTGCCGCATTGTTTCTCCAAAGCTAGAAAGTTGAACCAGAAGCCTGACTGGTTGTTCAAAATTTATGGGAGGATTTGCAAAGGCAATGGCTTATCGCAAAGTTCTTAGAGAAGAGCAAAAAAGGAAAGAAAGCTCGTGCATCTGAGAAGGGAGGATCCTTGCACACTGGAGGTGCGATCAGCCTAGGGACAATAAAAAGAAGAATGATACGTAATTGCTTAATTTATTTTAATTCTTAAAGTATATCTATTCTGTTTATTAACTAAAATTTATGAGTTTTCAGGAAAAGAAGTTGGGGCGTCCAATGAACCAAGATGAGCTATTCATGGAGACTCATATTGTAAAGAAAAAGAAAGAGACGGATCAAGAAAGGTGGGTCGAGGGCCGAGCCTCGACTGTACATGTAAGTTTTCACTTTTCATTAAGTATTTTGATTTACTTTTATATAAATTTTGAAATACTAATTCAATGTAATTTTTCTTATAGGGTCGCTTCACAGCTGAACTGGAGGAATTCATACGCAGTCAGCCACCTAATGAGTCGGGCGAGCCAATCCAACCTTCGGACGAGGATGCTGAAAGAATGTGGACGAAGGCTGCTGACGGTCCAAAATGGGGGAAGGTATACGGGCTTCCTACTAAGAAATTCCATCGCTATAAGTTTGTAATGCAAGGAATAGGGACTTCCTCGCAAGCCGAGCTACTTGATGGGGAGAGCCTCTCCTCTATGCGGGAGATTGTGACAAAGCTCACTTCCGAGCTAGAAGCGGCCAAGGAAAGAGAAAAGCTTAGAGATGCTCAGTACATTGGCATGCAAGCTCAGTGCCAAGGCATGCAAGAGCAGCTCAAATCTTTCCTAGCTTCTGGCGTTTTTCCGATTCCCCGATCTCGTGAGTCAAAAAAGAAATCGCCAGAGGCTCGCCTTCCCCGTGCTCATTCCTCCCGTCCTCCAAGTGCTCGTTCCTCCCGTCCTCCCCGTGATTGTTCTTCCCGTCCTCGACAAGTACACCCTTCTAGATACCGTCTTGGTGATGAAAGTTCATCAGACGATGATGATAATGATGTACAAAACAATCCTTGACTTTTATACACTTTGAACTAGACAAATAGAATCGGTTTTCGAATGGGCTTGTAATAACAGTTAACTTAGTTTGATTAGCTTAATGTGTTAGTTCTATTGAACTTTATACTTTGTTGGTTTTAATGTTGTTGTTAATGTTGTTGTTAATGTTGTTGTTGTGTTGTTGTTGTGTTGTTGTTGTTGTTGTTGTGTTGTTGTTGGTTTTGTCGTTGGTATTGTTGTTGTTGTTGCTTGTAATAGGGATTTGGTATGCTGGCAGGTGGTGTAGCTGTCAAAACAAGAAGTTTCTGCCAAAATTATACCCAGAAAAGTGACCAACTTTGGTCGCTTGTTGGTCACTTTTTCATTTAAAAAATTAATTTTCTGGGCAATAGCGACCAAGGTTGGTCGCAAACTAACCCAAATTTCTCAAAAAGCGACCAACTTTGGTCGCTAGTCTACTAAAAAAATATATTTTCTGGAAAATAGCAACCAATTGTGGTCGCTTATGTTTAAAAAATAATTAAATTCTTGAAATTAGCGACCAATGTTGGTCGCTTATGTTTAAAAAAATTAAAAAAATAGCGACCAACTTTGGTCTCTATTTTCCAGATTTTAAGATATAATATTTTATTTACAGACCAAAGTTGGTCGCTATATTTTGATTAATAATAAATAAAAAAACGTAATTTAAGAATAGAGACCAACTTTAGTCGCTAAATTTATATTATTAGAATAATGAAGCGACCAAAGTTGGTCGGTATATTGTTTACCCGGAATATTTGGTCCTTTTACCTTAGAGACCAAAGTTGGTCGCTAATTAGCGACCAACTTTGGTCCCTAAGGTAAAGGGACCAACAAAATATCGACCAGCCCTGTTTGGTCGTTTTTTGACCTGTAAGTGACCAAATTTGGTCGTTTTGTGGTCGCTTTTTTCCGGATTTCTAGTAGTGATCCTTTAACTACCATTTTTTTTCCATCTTTTCTTGAGCCGAGGGACTATTGGAAATAGCCTCTTTATCTGTTTAGGGTAGGGGTAAGGTCCGCGTATATACACGCTCCTCAAACCCAACTTATTGAATTACACTTAGATTATTATTACTATTATTATTATTATTATTATTATTATTATTATTATTATTATTATTATTATGTAGAGAAGCTTTTTTGAGCATGCTCAAGTCTAGTGAATATAAAGAAAAGGAGAGGGGTTTATCCTATAAAGAAAATGTATAGAGATAAGTGGGTTTTCCTATGCTCATAAGCAAATATGAGTATGGGTTCTATGAAAACAAGCAAGCTTTACAGTGTATAGAACATGATGAGGTGAGGCAACAAATAGTACTAGATATCATGGTTTCAAAGAAAAAACAATAAAATTACATAAAGCTGAAATTTAGATATGTCATCCATGTCAAGTATAATCCTTCAGGAGCCCAAGAGCCAAACCCCATAAGCAGCAACAACAACGACAACTACCCAGTATAATCCCACCAAGTGGGGTCTGGGGAGGGTAGGATGTACGCAACCTTACCCCTACCCTTTCAGGGTAGGGAGACAGCCAAACCCTAGAAGCAAAAAAAAAAAAAAAAAATGAGAGAGAGAGAAAGTTAAAGAAAACACAAGATTAAAAAAAGGAAGGTAAATCAATAACATAATTCATGCTTCGTTAATGTAGCAGTTCATCGAACATTTGACGAAATCACTACAATCTGTTTTAGTAACACAAGATAACTCTGACTACAAATAAACTGATAAAATATAACGGTTGTGGGGTGCCTTTCCTGAAAAATATTACTCCACACATACTAATAAAATATTTATTTATGTGCATCAAAATAATAACTGCACAATATTTACTTATATAAAATTCTATAATTAACTTTAATTGAGTAATATTTATTTTTATTTTAAATTATTACAACTATGAGTACTATAAATTTATTCATACTATTCCTTTTTTTCCTTCAACACCAGGTGGCCAATGATAATATTTTTTTTATTAGTACTTACTAGATGAGAGTGCACGTGCCCATGCCCGATATAGTTGATTGTCACAAATTAATTTCTTCAGGTGGAACATTGACAAACACATGAAAAGGTATGTGACTGAATTGGTTGGTACATTTAATGTGCAACCATAGTTTTAGCATAACAACATAATCAAACTGAAAGGCCACACAGGTGCCAACTAATCTCCACAAAATACAAACGTGAAAAAGTAAGAAAAGAATTCATGGAAGAATGCCAGCCAAATTATCCTTCAAGGAAACATAACTAACATAACACATGCAACAATATGAAAAGAACATCAATTAAGAATTGGAATTCGGAACACGGTCTTAATTCAAACATCATTAAGTAGATTCCTGCGTTCGGATGCTGCATCAACCACAATGGAAGTTCCAATTACGTATCTAGCAATATAGAGTAAACATATGCAATAAGGGGTAAGGATCCAAGAGAATTGACTTTACTACACTGAAGACGTAAATAAGTGTTCAGATCTTAAGTCTTTATCCAGTGTCAATGTAAGCAGAGTATATATATCAAAATAAAACAGTAAAGTTCCTTACAAATTAAAATTCTTCAATGCATCATTTGGAAAAATTCTTTTATCGCTTAGATGGAATAAGAAAAAGAAGGCGTATCAACAGGTGAACAGCCAAACAATCTACACCTTCTAAGAAAGAATTGCATTCTTTTTATGTCATAGACGAGTATGAGAAAGAATGCCTAAGAAAGGAGGAGTCCCTTTATAAGGATATGAAAAAGGTAGAAGCAGAAAAAGAAAGGATAGCAAAATTAATAGAAGCAATTGTTGAGGAAGAAGAAGAAGGGGATCTTGGAAATGTTGAAGATGAAGATAATGACAATTATAAAGATAATGAGAGGGTGATTAAGCGTCATGTTGAGGAGGATAATTGTCCTGGTTCACCAAGTTTTGGAGTTTACTTCACAAATAACAATGTTGAAGACAAGAAGAACGAAGTTAATACTATTGGTATGTTTTCTTTAAGTAATTATCAAGAGATGGCAACCACAAAACTATAATTCCATACAAATGTCATTTTATATTACTTACTTAGGGAAAACGAAATTGTATAGTCGCTCTCAAAATAATAGTCAAAAAATATATATTTTATATACTTTTGCAGCTACCAGGTATAAATGACTTATGCGGTGGGCTAAGAGCGATTGTTGCCCATACTTAAATATATGTATGTATCATTTGCCACATGTAAAATAGAATTTCCCAAACTAAAATAGAGTTTTAGTAGAGCGCTGCCTAAGAATCAGCTGAACGCTCGATCATGTTGCTCTGCAGCTCACTCCTCCCCGACCGCGCCCATCTTCTTCCTGGAAAAGCACCAGCTTGATCACTCACTAGATTTGCGTTTTTTTTTAAATTTACTTAATTCTTTATTGGCTATATTGTCTCCTTGTCAACTGGATGTATATGAAATTCAGTAAATTAAATAGGAGGTGCAGTGTAATTAAGAACTCAGCTTAATATTATCAAACAATAGAAAACTGAAGAGCTTGGATTTATTTTACTAGTACTAGAGGTTTTTCTCCTCCTGTTGTGGCTCTCTTTTTTCCTATCTAATAATCCTGTCTTATGAATCCTTTCGACTACTTTAACCAATCCATTCACTTTTTACTTTTGCTTCCAAACACACACATGATATTTTCTTCGAGAAGCTTTAAAATACAAAAAGAAGTAACACTAGACATTTAAATGCCAAGATAAAATAGTAAACAGTTCAATGCAACTCTTCTCAGATCGTCAATAGTGTGGAGCATGAAGCTAGCAAATAGATTAAATAAAACGTAAAGACCAATTGATTCCAAGCAAGGGATTCCAAGTTACAATTTGTTGCTAAAGACCAATTGATAAATGCCTTCTCTATACGCGCATGAGCGCGCACACACCACCATTATGGTAGATAAGCATGCAAACTAAAGAGTTAGTATAGAACTGGATGAAGATGGAGAGGACCAATCTTAAAAGAGGAATAATAATGCTTTTCAGCAACTGTATCTCCAAGTGCAAATTTAGTAAATTGCATAGAAAACCTTAGAGCAGCAAACTACAAAACAGGGGGCATTAAGAACTAGCAGGGATTTATAACAAAAGCTAAATCTTCATGCAAGAGAGAGAACACCAGAAATCCCATTTGGTATCTCTAGAGAGCCTCACCCAATCGTAAAGTTCTCCCTAACCATTCACAACCATGTCTTCCTGCCTGCACAAATAGAACATTTCACGTTAGTTAATCCATTGTTGTATGTCCAACAATGAATAGATTAGTAACCATCTCAAATAACTATACCATAAAATAGTTTGATGGCCTGGTCTTATGCAGTTTAAAAGAGAGAACGCATCAGGAAGTGAGAGTTAAGTAGATGATCAAGTTTTAACATCGTTTAAGACAACTTTCAGAATTTCTTCGACAAGTTTCAGTGTAAACGGGTACACCCCTTTTTCTTCATAGATTGTTCCCCTCCACCAATCTTAACAATATCTATCTATATCTATACTATATTAAAAGCACGAAGCCCCTATCGAAATGTTGACCGACTTTTTTACCCTTCGTAAGTGTATTTTATGGTGGATAAAATTGTAATTTTAAATACTAGTTATTTTTCTGGAAAAGAAAACCAGAAACTACCGTTTGTTGCCTTTTTCTATTGAGTACAACTTATTCTTATTTAGGTTTTGGATTCATTATAAAATTTAGGATTTTTCTGTCCATTAAGGTCGCTAATTAATGCTACGTCTTACTTTGTTTAGGTATTCTTTTGTTTTGTTTAGGTATACGATTCACTAATTTTTCTTTGTTTGGAAAAAACAAAAAATTGCCATGTCTTTTCTTTGTTTAGTTTTAGGATTCACTATTATTTTCTTTTTGTGGAAGAAAACCAAAAAATTGCCCTTTTTTTGGAATCCAGATTTCCTTTATTTAGGTTTAGGTCCTTTTCTTTTTTTCGGTTTGGCATCCACTAATTCTTTTTGGTGAAAAAACTAAAAAATTTAGGACTTAGGCATAACTTTTATTGTTGTTGTTGAATTGACATTGTATCTGAATATTTTTTGACGTATACGTATTTTTTCTTTGTTTAGGTTTACGATTCCCTTATCTTTAGATTCCTTTTACTAAAACTGCAAAATTGAGCCATTAATATCACTTTAGGTTTAGGATTAATTTACTGATTATAATTTACTTACGTTGATTTTAAAACTTTTAAACCAAAACCATTTAGTATAAAGAGGAGCTCAATATTTCATTAAAAGAATCTTGATAGTGTCGATGTCTCTGAAGGTAAACTTACTTGTGCTTTGAGGTAAATTTTATAACCTTTAGTTTATTTTTGAAGTTACGTAATACTAAACATTCATATATTCTTGATAGATAATTGCAATATTAAATATTTTCATGTCGTGATTATTGTTTACAATATCTAATATACAATTATCATTTTAAATTGACTTATTTACATTTTGTTCAAGTTGTTTATCATTAATGTAGTTCATAACAGAAAATCAGTTAGGCATTGCAACTCATTTCAATTAAATATCTTATGAATTTAAGTTTATTTTTCCCTATATTTTATTAATGAATTCATATTGATTTTTAGACATTGTCGTACGATAAATATTTTAATTGTTACTAGAAAGCAGCTAGAGCTTACAAGGAGGAAGATGATATTCTAACAAATTTACGGTAAAGATCCAACAAATATAAATGTCCTTTTTACTTGTTCTAAATCTATTATTTCAATGTTTTAACTATGACCGTTATACGTAAAAGTCATTCTTTAATATCGTTGAAACTTGCATGTACGTAAAACAACCTTAGTCTACTTCATATTCACCATATGTATATTCGTCTTCTACCGGTTTTTATTACAGTCTTTTTGGTGGATGAATTAAAGATTGTGAAAAAGATTTTAAAGATTCAGAATATTAAAAAAAAAAAAAATAGGGGCCAAGAGGCAAGAACTTATGAGAGTGATCTCTAGTGCTGCAAGCTACAAGGAACGTTATGTATCTTTGAGAGTTTTAGGCTATTTGTTCATAATGTTACATTAGATGTTTTATTTCAGTTTGTAGAAATATCTTTTCTTCTAATTTTGATTGAATTTTGTGTCTTCACTATTTTTAGAATAATATTAATGTAGTCCTTTTAGAATTAAATACTAAAAAATCCATTGTAATCATAAAAGACAGGATTCGAAATCATCCGGATACATGGTTATATAATTGAACAGAGAAAGAAAGTTCGATCTTCAAAACATAGAAGAGTAGATTAATTAAAATATAAAAAATATATTCAACTTTTGTGATAGTGGTTCATTTTTTATAATCTTTTGAAAATAATTACTAGAGTATTTTTTTATTGATAAAAAGTAGTACAATTTTTACGAGAAAAACAAAAAATATTGTTTTGTTAGTTGTTAATCGGGTTTGTATCTTCTAGAATGAATTTAAGAATATATGCTTTCCAAAAAAAATTCAGAATAAACTCATAAATCTCAAGGATATGTATTCAAAATTTAAAGCAAATAGTGACTAAGATGATTGAGGACCTCTTATGAGATGGAGTTTCTTACTATTATCAGAGTTATCTAAATATGTTCAACAATCATTATTTTAGGAGTTTTTTTTTCATTTAACTTCTATCATATACCTCAAATAACTTTTTAATAAAATATTAATGTGATTTTTTAAAATTTTAATTTATTGAGACAGGGTACACGCGCAAAGCGCGTACCCGAAAACTAGTAACTAATAAATGGCCTGAATATAAGGGAATCCACCTGTGGTACCTATAAAAGGGGTGTTGCATTTACCTCTGCTGAGAAGCAATATCCTGCCAAACCCCCTCCATTTGTTGTTTAGAAAAATAATGTCACACAACAAATTGTCATATGAACTCTATGATATTTCTGTTGGAATTCGGGAAAGCATAATAATTCAAAAGGCAACAACAACTACCCAGTATATTCCCACATGTGGGGCCTGGGGAAGGTAGTGTGTATGCAGACCTTACCCCTACCTAGTGAAGGTAGAGAGGTTGTTTCCATTAGACCCTCGGCTCAGAATAATAATTCAAAAGGCGATATCAGAAAATAGAGAGCCGGAAGAAATTGCAGAGCTCCTTTCAGTTAATGATACATCACCAACAAAAGACATCTAGAACCATCAGTAAACTAGATATATGTTGGAAAGCAAGATAATCCATCATCCACCTCGATACCAAAACATGTCAAAAGTAGTATATTTCAGGAAATTACCAAAAAGAAAAATGAAAATTTTACAAAGACATTAAGGGGGGTGCATAATGGGGATGGTGGATTTAGTGTGCATAAATACCTATTCGGAAGTGAAGGCAGCAGAAAGGAATTCTTCATCCTCCAAAAATATCTGCAGATTCTTTGTTTTCATCAAGAACCCAACAGCTGCCTCATCGAATTCCAGGATGAATCCCAACTTGATCAATTCAGCCAGTTGATGCACATAATCATCTTTCTCCCTTAGAATTCCCTCGGCAACTACTTCTGAGAAATATGTAGCGAACTCGAGCTTACATCTGTAACCACCTGATTTGTCCAGCTTCTGTATAAAAATCTTTGCATTTTCTCTATCCCAGCACATCATTCGGCTCACTTTCACGTTCAGGACATCACCAGAAGAAAGTGACAGACAGTAATCCATGGTTATTGGTTCCAGTGTCGCACAAATACTAACATCCACGAGGCTTTTGAGAGCTTCATATCTCGCACGCGCTTCCATTTGAAGTGAAGGATCAGCAAGGAAGCCAAGGATTAACTTAATCAAGCCCTTTCCGATGAAGATTTCCTTCGGCTGCACCTGCTCAAGTCCAACACAATTAACAGAAGACAAGCCATTTCTCAGAACAGATTCAGACAAATTACGAACACCAATTTTGCCATAAATTTCAAGCAGCTTCTGCCGAGGCAAAGATGGCAAGCTTGGTTGTGGATACCAAACGAACAAGGGATGAGAAGAAGACTGTTCAAATAAATCCTTCAGATAGAGATCATCAGCAATAAAAACATCACGTTTATCAAGCACCAAAATTTCGTTCGAGCCTGAACCCACAGGAAGTTTTGACAAGTTCTCAGATAGAAATTTCTCGGTTCTTGAGCTCCAGTGCTTCACAATGAACTCCCAGAAGGTTTGACACTCTGATTGTGACAAACTGCGGTCCGCGTCTTCCCATGACTTCCAAAGCTTGAGAAAATCATCAAGAGAAGGATTGCTTTTGATACCTAATTTGGAGAAGAAACTGATCAGTTCTTTGTCATAGTGCTCTTCTAAAACATGCAGCTGCAGGCCAAAGAAACCACTTTTGTCGTGCAGAACACAATCATCAGGATTCACCCACTCTCCATCGTTATCACCATTTGGAATCCATATGTTTCTAGGATCTTCTTTAGTTGGTTCCCAGTTGAACTTACTCAAGTACTTGTAAATCCGAGTGATAGTGACGCTGCTGGAGTGGCAATCAAGGTAATCGGCAAGCAATGAGCATCCATCTCCAATTTCAACCACAACACCAAGAGACTTGAGCTCTTTCTTATACGACCCTATTTTGGAGCCATAAAATTTTTCATCGATGAAAGGACCATCTTCTGGCTGTAACAGAGGATTCCACTGGGGACCAAACAACAAACACTTATCCGGAGACCTGTAACCAGCATTAGTCTTCATCCATTTTCTAGATAGTTTTGACCGCAATGTAGCAATCTGATCATTATGCCCCGTCTCCAACTTCCTCAAGCAGTCTAACAACGAGAACGCGACTGGAACAGTAATGACGCTAGGGTCTTCAGGTAATCGAAGGTTTGCAGGCACAAACTTTACCCCGCTTTCAAATGTCACGGTAACTCCCATACTCTTAAGTTCATCCTTGTACTCATGAATATCCCTTCCATACCGAGCCTCACTATCATCAACGAAAGGCAACAAAGAGATTGAAGAGATAGATTCCCAGTCTGAACCAAAGAGTATACAATCTTCAGGTACTTTATCAACACCAATTCGAGTTCGCAACCACTTGACCTTTTGAAAGCAGCTCTTAAGATCTGAAGGAAACTTAATTCTGGCTGCCTTCAACTTTCTGTAGCATACAAGAAGAGAAAGGGCACTATCCTTGTTTAAGGCACCCTTCGCTGTCTGCTGCTTAAAAACAGAAGCAAAAGCTTGAGTTGCCCCCTCAAAATTAACAACCACCCCTAGTTTCTGCAACTCGCTTTTATATGACAAGATATCGCTTCCATAGAACTTTGTATCAATAAGAGGAAAACTGCCAAAAACCTGCAGCAGGCAGCCCCACACAGGATCAAGCAAAAAACATTCAGCTGGAGATTTACACCCCATGTTTATGGTCTTCATACATTTGCTATCCCTAAGTGCCCTGCATATTTTGTCAGATGACCTCAGATGGTTAATGCACTTAAGTATCAAGAGCAAAGCATCAGAACTCAGGCACCCCAGGCGTGCTGGAGACCTCAGGTTGTCAACAACAAGCTGGTAATTTTGCCTGAAACCAAAAACCACTCCAAGCAGCTCCAATTCTGTTCTAAAAGAAAGAATCTCATCACCATAATGTTTTTGGTCAATGAATGGGATGTCACTGATCTGTGAGGCAGCATTCCACTCGCTGTCAAAGAAAACAGATTCCAGAGGGGTCTTCTCACCTTGAGCAGTCCGCAACCACCTTCTATCATTAATACTATTGATGAAGGTGTCTGGGGAGAGATATTTCTCCCTCAAATACTTGATGAAATTGAGTATTGATATCACATGGCCTTTGGTTAAAGTAGAATAAGTTGCCAGAGACATAAAATGTTCTCCAATATATGTACATGCCTCTTTAAATTCAAACATGACACCAGCTGTACTTAACTCATCCTTGTACTGTTTTAATTCACTGCCATAAAATCCCTGATCAACTAATGGAATATCTACAAGAACTGATCCATTCTGCAAAAGATGTCCCCATGATGAAGTATGGAAGAATGATTTTGATGGAGGCCTGTAGCCAAGGCAACCACTCAGAGATACCCTCAACCAGCTTCCCTCCCTTATGCAGGTTAAGAATCTTCTAGGCAAGGAAAACCCATTCATTTTCATTTTACGAATCCATGCTAGCATCAGCAATGCATTTTCCTTGGTTAGTGGAGAAGACAAGCTGGAAATTGCTGCATCAGGAGGAGGTAAGTCAGGAATGTCCATAGCTGCAACATAAATTTTGAGAAATCCCAGAAGCTCTTTCTTGCTGGTACAAACTCCAGCATAGCTGCCGGAATGCAAATAATCTTCTCCAAGCTCAACGTAGCCTTCATATATCCACGGGTTTGAACCAATCAACTGCACCCATTTACTTCCATTAGCAGGCACCACTACCCCTTTCCTTTGCCTGGCAACATGTCCATAGTTATCAACAAGCGGCATTTTACTACATAAAGTAGCAACTTGTTCTTTAGATAAATAATTTCTCGCAAGGGACTGATGTAAGAAGTGGCTAAAAGCCACGGCAAGTTTTTGATCATCACTGAGTGAGTTAAGAACCAGAAGAGCATAGTCGTACACATTTACTGAGCTCACATTGACCTCATCGCTAAGCCAATCCAAAACAGTCTGCCTTTTAGAATGACTCCGGACTGCTTCTTGTGTTGATTTGGCAAAGAAAAGATGATTGGCAAAACGAAATTCTGAGTTCCAGTTGATCAGCCAAGAGATGTGACCAGATTCCCGAGATAAAAGCAATGAATAATCACCATTCAATGCCTCATATATGCTACACAAGGTCACATCATCATCAAAATCAACATATTTCAAAAGTTGTATGTTCATCATCTCAGTTGTCTTGAAAGAAGACAACCATTTCTCAGCCACAAATGATAGAAGTTCTAAGTAAACATCCTCTGAGACACCCAAAACAAGATTGGAACTCTGAATGCACTTTGCATACCATTCATTGTCAACTTGTTTCACCTCCAAAAAGTTTAAAATGTGGATGTACATCTCCTTATCAAAAGCAGAGTTGACAATGAATCTTCCATGGGACGAGATGTTATGCAATATAACCCCCTGCTTCCTCGCCTTGTTCAGCAAATTCCAGAAAGCAGGGTTCAACCTACCAACACCATTGGGTTTCTGGAAGAACTGTTGTTCCATGTATGATTCGCATGGAATGATACTTTCATCCAGCAGTTTTCTTTTAATGGAATCTCTCACGTCGTTAAGAATTGGATAAGGAGATGCATTGACTGGTAAAAAGCCAAACATATGAGTGAGAGTAGAAACTGGAGCACCTTCATTAGCTCTCACAAGCGATGTGAAAGCACTGACAAAAGCAGAAGAGACGCAGTCAAGAATGCCCCGGTTCCATATGTCATCAAGAAGGATTGTCTCCCTTGATGATGCTAAAAGAAAGTCGGCCTGAATTATGAAAGGGAAGTTCGTGACCATCTCCGTGGGAAGAAAAGCATAAATCCCGGGGGAACTGGTTCCCCTGTTGAGGCGCTCTCCATTGGGAAAAGCTAATGTGATGACCCACTCATCGACATCCATTCTTCTATCCACCCTGTGCTCCCGCCTAACAGGAAACTTCTGTTTCCACATGTAGTAACTGCATTCCCCCATACCAGATTTTTCATCAGCTGAGAGATGGAGCATGTAGGATTCAGCATCAATGTTCTTCTTCTTAACAAAATCGGTCTCACTTGAAATTGAAATAGCACTAACGGTATTAAGCCTGGGATCCTCATTGTCTTCCCTGACAGAAAGTTTCTTTATCTTTGAAAGAAAGAGAAGAACTTCAGGATGGATGCGTGAAAGCTGCTGCTTAACAGGTTTCACCTTGTCAGGTTTCAGTGGTAGCACTATAGTTGTGGCTGGAAGGGTAGCAGAAGACCCATAGATTTGTTTTATAACTGAAAGAGTTGGGTTTGCCTCCACCCATTCAGGTACAATATAGCCTACATTGCAGTGCTGGCAAGGTTCCTCGCTGAATCGTATCTGGTACCCATTGCTGAAGATGTAGGGCTGCGCAGTGATGAGAAACACACTCTTGAAGCCAATGCCTGGAGAAGAAACACACCAAGAACTTTCAGAAACAAATTACAACTACAGATGAGGTATACGCATATTCAATTAAGTAAGAAAAACATAAGAAGATCAGTCAAACGCGAATGCATTACATGACTTATTTAAGTTGAAATGAATACATTTTACGCTAGTATCTGAAGGAAGAAAATTGTATGCAGTTCTACTCCACTAAAGTGAATTTCATTCAAAAATCATGTTCGCAGTCTCTTTTGAGTGCACATCTCCAAACATTGGAGTGTCAGATTTTAAAGATGGGAGACTAACACAAAGCAGAACTATCACCTGCATCTCAATGCTGGGATGTAAACTGAAATACAATGTGTTTGTAGACATATCTTTTAGGCACCAAAAAGAGGGAAGATGAGGTTAAAAGGAAACAAACGTAATATTATCTAGAAAAGATACCATCGATCCACATATCAAAATAATAATAAAGATATCATTGTTCCTTCTTGCAACTCTTTTTTAGCATAGAGGAAAAAGGGGGAAATGTGATAAGGTAGAGGAAGAGAAAAAAATATAGCACTTCATTGCAATGAAAGCAAGGTTTTAGCTTTTATCAGCTTACAACCCAGCTATTTCATTTTTTAAGAACAACCCAATTCTCTTTTCAAACAGACATGGTTCAGTTGATTATTTGGATTTCAATTATCAAGTCACAACATGAAAGCAATTATCTCTCAAAAATAATTTTTTGGTCAGTCAAGCTCAAAATGTAGGGGGAAAGAAATCAGTTAATTCACAAAGTCTCAACCCCATACAAGTTGGGTTCAGCTTTGTATTCCTTCTGCTCTATTCAGGCCGATCTCATTCCCATACAACAAAATAGTCTTCTAAAACAAATTAGGAATTTTCCACAACTATTAAGTTCTCTAAGCATAAAGGAGGAAATATTTATCAATAACTTTAAAGATTAACGAAAGATGAAACCAGCAGGTATGACAAAGAGCAGCAGCACTTCAAATTTTCAGTAATTAAACTAGTAAAGCAAAAATAGTCAGAGCCAAATATACACAAAATGAACACACGATCATATATCAAAATATAGGAACAATCAATTGATATACACATGCCCATGGATAGGTACAAGTAGTAGACTAAAATTGTACAAAGTTTTTTATTACCTTTCTCGCCGATGTAGCCACGTTTGCGATTGCCCTTCTTAGTAGAACGTCCGACGCTGCAAATGGACTCGATGTTTTTGCGGGAGAAACCTTTCTCATTGTTGAAGATTAAAAGCGTCGCCTGAGCTCCGGTTTCCGTTATATCTTTGGAAGTAATCACAAATTCCAGTGACGGGTCCACGCCTTCGTGGTACTCGTTATCCTCCGCGTTCTTCAGTTACAAATTACAACTATATATTAATTATACGGATTAAATATTATATTATGTATATAAGATTAAATTTTATTTTTGCCTAGAAGTGAAAAAAGAATTTCGATAAAGAGTGTTTAATATATGATATATACCTCTAAAATCTAATGTATTTTATTTATATAGACAATGTAATTTTACGGCGAAGTGTGGTACCCTTCGTAACATGTAGCTTGGCCCATGCGAATAAGGGTATATTGCTAAATACAAAACTTATGAGAAAAGGAAATGCTAAAATTGGAAAAGCGATGATTTTTGGTACGACCTATTAAAATATAAGTGTTTGCGTTGAATTCTAAAAATAAATATTTCTTGAAGAAAAATATTTTATTAAAATAGGAAAAAAAAAAGAATCTTTATACAAATAGCTGACAATATTCATTGGTTCTTTTTTTCTAGCCATATTATACATTGATTATACGTTAATAAAGATATTGTCACTCTGTATTGCTTGCTTCACTCAAACATTGTTAACCTTTCTCAAAATTATTACAATCCAAACATCTCCATACGTTATACCACTCAGGGGCGGCCCTACCCTAAAGCAGGTAAAGCAACGGCTTTAGGCCTCATATTTGTGGAGGCCCCATTTTTTGTTACACCTAATAGGCAATATACAAGTTAAAAAGAAAAAGTTATGTGAAGTGAAAATATTTGATTTCTTTATTTTACAAATATAGAGAAGAAAGATTTATAATCGCTATGATTTTGGTTAACGAAATTGCATTTGAATGAATATCGAATTTGAATTTTCTAAGAAACATGTGATACATAGGAAGAAACAATTTGATGAGAATGTTGATAATGAATTCTTAAAATCTCTCGAAGAGTTTTTAGAGTTAATTAATTTTTATACATAATAGACAATGCTATTTTTTCACTTCAAAATAGATTAGAACAATTCGAGACATATGGAAATATTTTTGGTTTTCTATTTAGCGGTAAAAAACTAAGATCGCTTGATGATGAAATTTTGATAAAATAGTGCCTTAATCTTCAATGTTCCTTAAAGCATATTAATCAATCCTATATTGATGGTTTAGATATATTTTCTGAATTAAAAATATTAAGAAAAATAATACAATTAGAAGATAATAGTTTAATTGATACACTTAATCAAATAAAAAGATTTGATTCTTTTCCAAATGCCTATATTGCTTATAAAATAATGTTAATAACTCTTGTTACCGTTGCTTCAACGGAAAAATATTTTTCAAAATCAAAATTGATAAAATATTACCTAAGATAAAAAAAAATCTGAAGAGAGGTTAAATGGATTAGCTATATTGTCAATTGAGAAAGACTTATTAGGATAAATTGATTATAAAAAAATTATTAACAACTTTGTAGCTAAAGAAACAAAAAAAAAATAGATTTCAAATAAAAATAATAATATATTTAGAAAGAAAAATTAAAGCCCCTCATAAAGTTTGGCATGCCACAAAATTCATTGGGCCGCCCCTGATACCACTACTTGTAGCCAAACAAAAACTAATTAACAAAATGATTTCTTAAAATAAAAACAAATTTTTTATAGATTTTTCATTGTACCGAATAGACCATTTTCTGCTTTCTGACAACCCTTTTTCTGTTTAGATACCTTGATGTTTGAAATTTTTTTCCAACAATAAAAATATTTATGATTGATGAGAAGCAAATGTTTTAATCAATATTTAAACATTGCTATCAATAACCTGTATTAATGCAGAGAGAAGGGAGAAAAAAATAACCTGAACGAGTTCCATGAAAAAGTGAACGTCCTTAGCATAAAGCTCAGCAGAGAGATTTTTGACAGCTTGATGAAGGTCCTCAGTGAGTGGATTAGTTTCACCTCCAATGGAGAACTTGCTTCTCCTTATTTCTTCAATGTGCTCTTTTGCCGTCGCCATTGTCGATCGTCTGATCACTCACTTCTCACCCAACTCAAATAAAATGTGATTCTTCTTTCTTCTAGCAGAGAGAAACAGAGAAATATTAGCAGTACATGAGAGGAATTTATAGAGTGGTAGCGAGTAGATGGACTGTTGAAAACCCACTGCGTGAAGGAAACTCGTCGCTCTTGGACATTGACGGGGTGGGCCCCATGGTACATTGAAATTTTACGTCTATTTTCAATGTCATGTTGATTTTTTTATTCCTTGACGAATAGGCAATATATTTATCACAATTAATTATTTTTTTCGAAAAAAATATAATTCTTTTATATTTGGCTAGTTTTTTTCTGAAAAGTTTTGGATTTCTATATATTTAGGATTGTTACTTCTCATTTAGTAGCATCCACAATGGAGTTATAACGGAATTGAGAGTCTTGTTTAGGGAAAATTTTTTAGACAAGTGTTAGCCTGTTACTTGTGTGTGCCTCTTTGTGAGTTTGCTCTCTCAATATTTTGTACTCTCTTTTATATGGTGGATTGCTCATTTTCGCAAGTGGACGTAGGTCAATTAATCGAACCACGTTAAATATTTATATCTCTTTTGGTATGTTTCTCTTTTGTTGTCTAATTTATAGTCGTTAAAGATATGTTTTGTTAGCTTCTGTGTAACGCCTAATTATTTCGATCCTAACAATGTTGACACGTGTCCTTGAATTACTTTTCGAAATTTTGGTAATCTTTATAAGTGATTGTTGTAAAACTTATTTTATTAGCCGTGGATTGGTTCAAAACCAAGTTATCTCAAGATTAATTTTGTGATTATAGCCAGGTCTATAGTCGGTATGGATAATTCTATGTTTTATATGGGTATGCATAATTTTAGTATAAATCTTATTCTAGTTCTAATTAATACACATAATTAAACACTACACAAAAAGTAATCTCAAAATTTATATCGGAAAAACTTCCCTAATCCCATAACTAAACGGCCCCTTATTGTGCTTTAATTCAACTTAATTAGGTCATGTTGGACAAGAGTTAGTAACTTTAGCAACTCTTTTTCCTCTTTAATATATTCTAGATGAATTTGATTGGAAGTTCAAAAGGTAAAGTCAATTAACTTGTTTTCTACTATTGTTTAAAGTCTTTGTAGTTGTTCTTTTTTCCAAGAGCGAGTGGAACGGTATTTTTATCTCAAAAGTATGGCCGAAGATGGAACGAGTGGTATTGGTAATATGAACTTGAAATAAAAACATAGGAGTACTATATATGATTATACGTTGATGATCATTTGGCGATACTTATGTTTACCCGTTAAACGGTACAATAAAATTTATACGTGGTTTCTAGATAAGTAAATTAATTTGATCCTGAGATAATGAAATAATTAATAAAATATGTAATATTTAGCCTTTATGTGAAGATAAAATAGCAGAAATATTGATTGAGATAGCGAGACCTTCGGGCGCAACAATAATAAGAACAAAAAGTAAGAAGATAAAGTTGTATAGAGCTTTGAACAAATTATAATATCAGTTTCTCAGAGAAATCCGCTTTACAATGATAATAGAACTCACTATTTATAGATATGTCTAGGGAACAAGGTCCTAGGAGCATACCCTTCTTTAATGTCAATTATGAGGGTCATTGATGGAGGTGTAACGGTGAGCATAAATGACAAATTCTTTATAAGGGGCAGTGCATTTCAATGTTGTAGAATATTCTTCATTAATGCCACCAGGCGAGGGGTATTTATTGCCTCTTTATGAGCGTCATTCCTTCCGGTACCAAACGGGATAATTGCCTTCGTTCCACGTGTCATTCTTTTAAGCGGCCACCTGGCATAACATATTTTACCCTATACAGATAGACCCCATTTTGGCGGGAACTACTATGATACCTTCTGAAAGGCTTCTGACGGATGATTAGATGCACGTCTCTCCGCATTTAATAACCCGGACACGCGTCATCCCACGCAACATAACTATTGCCGGTTCTTGAGGTAATCATGGCCATGTATTTAGCCGCCTAAACTTTTACTTATGCGCTTCAATCTTCTTCACTCATACTCCGTAATTTTTCAAGCTTTATAAAATTTTATTGTTCTTCAAACTTTCTTTAGCTCCCTTCAAACGGAAAAGCTTTTCTTTCATCCAAATAGCTTCTTCTTCAAAGAACACCAACTCTTCAAATAGCAAGGGCAAAACCGAGATGCTGCTCCTTCAACAGTGGATTTCATCCCTATAAGTCTTGTTACAATAAAAGACTTCGAAGAGAAATTTCCTTCGGCTATCCCTCGCACGTAGGCCGTTTGCAGATACCCTTCTTCCATTCGTCCTTCCAATATTTCTGTTGTGAATGAAGATTGTCGTTGTCATGATTTGTACATTGTTGCTCCTGATCTAACAGAGCGGGTAACCCTACCCAGCGAGGGTTTTACATATTTTTACATGTATCCCTTTACTTTGGGTGCGTTCTCTTTAAGTGGGGAGCTTGACTCCGTTATTGCGGAGTTTTGCCTCCGCTACAAGGCATGTTTGGCACAACTAGGTCCTTCTGTGTGGAGGACAATTTTTTTTCTTCGGCGTTTGTGCCAAGAGACGGGAGAAGAGCTATCTTTAGCTCATGTGATGAATCTCTATTCCCTCAAAATCTTTCGTGGGGGAATGATAGATTTCAGCAAAAACGGCCACCATGCTCTAATATCTAGCATGGATGACGACAACGACCGTGGTTGGATGGAATGGTTCATTGTAGTTTCCACCAATGACATCATTCCGGCAACGACTTCATCCTTTTCGGGATTGTGGAACCGCACTCGTAAGTTCCTTGTTTAATATTCCTTTCATTAGAATTTTTTTTATATTTGTTTTGATCCTTCGTCCTTTGCCTATTTTAGCAACTCAATGAGTTCCACCAAGGGTTGAAGTCTTGGACCGATGGGTCCAAAATACCTTGGATGTCACTATGCCCGAAATCCACACGTGGAAAGAACTAGCCCTCAAATACAAGTGGAAGGCCAAAAATCACCTCAAATAAAATGTGATTGTTCTTTTTCTAGCAGAGAGAAACAGAGAAGTGTTAGCAGTACATGAGAGGTTGTGTCTCGACTTTTGAGGAATTTATAGTCTGAACGTACAGTGATAGCGAGTAGATTGTGATTAGAATTCTACTTCGTGAAGGAAGCACGTCGATTCTTGGGCATTGACGGGGTGGGCCCCTATGGTACATTGCAAATCCTATACGACGTTGACACGTGTCCATGTATTGCTTTCTAAAATTTGGTTTGGTTTTTACAAGTGAATGAGTGGTAGTTCTAAAACTTAGCTAGTGTTTGGACATAAATTTAATTAAAATTTGAAAAATAAGTTTTCAAAGTTATATTAAAAAATAATTTTTGAAAGTTTAAGTTATGTTTGGACATGTATTTTATTTGAAGAAAGTTAAATTTTTGTAAGTGAAGGAAAAAAAATTCACCCAAATACTGTCCTAAATCAGTTTTTGAAAACTTGAAAAAAAATTGAAAAACTTTTTTAAAAACTGATCATATTGCATAAACAAACAATGTATTCAAAAAAATTAAAAAAAAAAACACGAAGTCAAAATCTTTGGTCAAACGAGAGCTTGGTTTGGTTCTAAACCAAGTCATCTCAAGGCTAATCCTGTGATTAATAGCCAGGACTATTATTAGGATAGATAATTCTAAGTTTTATACGGATTATTTCATGATTTTAGTATAAATATTATTCTAATTTTAATTAATACACATAATTAAACACTAAATAAATTAAATTCCAAATTTTGTATTGGAATAATTTTCCTAATACCATAACTAAACGACCCCTTATTATGCTTTGATTCTACTTAGATCATGTCGAACAAGAGTTAATAAACTTTAACAACTTTTTTCCTCTATGATTATACTTTGATGATCATTGATCGATACTTCTACTATTAGAAAGTCGTCATTTATTGCGATATTAAGAGCCCATTTGAACATAAGAAATTTTTCTCTTTTTTCTAAAAAAATTTTATTTCTTTTTCGAAATCAACGTTTGTTCATAAAATTTTCAATTTTCACTTGAAGAAGCATTTTGAAAATTTTAGAAAATTTGAAAAACTCCAAAAATATATTTTTCAAATTTTTCACTCAAATCACTCACAAAAATTCAAAAACAACTCAAAATTATACTCATGTCCAAACACAACTCAAAATTTCAAATACCATTTCTACTTGAAAAAAATTTCACCCTTTTCTGAAATTTTACAATTCTTATATCTAAACGCCCACTAAAATTACATATATTCATTTTTTTCAAATTTAAAAGGAATTGAGCTTATGTCCTCTTTTCTCAACTTTGATACATAGAGGTACTGGTGAGTCCCCTCTACCCTTTGAGTTACTTTGCATAAATTTTAATTAAAAAGGTAATTATGTTTGCATTAATTTGGAGTTTTACCATATACTTTGTGGATTTCTAACTACTCCCATAGGTGGTCCGTGGACATAAATTTGCTATCGCAATTCAAAAACAAAATTACGAAAGTCCAATATTATTATTATATGGGTCAAAATCTGACCAGACGGGAATCCGCGTGAAGAGGAACAGCAAAAAGACACTTGAGCCAAAGTCGTATCCATACAACGCTTTAACGACACGCACCTCGGCCACGGCCAAGGTCGTGTATTCAGAATGATTGAACGGCGAATTGGATGTTACGGCATTTCAGGAGGTAAATCAGTAATATAGTCAAATGACTTAGGTACTATGGCTAATGACCGTTGTGTAAAGGAGAATACCTAGTATATAAACTAAGTGAGAGGAAGAAGAAAGGGGGTTGAGACCAGATTCACACACACATGTAAACATATCACTACAGATCAAGGGGGATCTGGATCCCTGGCTCCTCGTCAAGGAGAAAGGAGAAAGGAAGCTTAGATCCCCAATATCCATTATATTGTTAGTGGCATTAGATAAAAGTGTACGGGGGTCAACCTTGTTCGAGAACGGTGACCCTTTTCATCTATGTATTCTTTGTTATCATTTAATATTACGAAAATCACCATCCTTTTCTTACATAACGAGACTCAATCACTGTTATAGTTAAATATTATGTTCAGTTATATTTGCTTATTCTTATCTTCTATATTAGATCTAGGGTAAATTATCTTTGGCTAGGATTGGTCCCAAATCTTCTTATTTAATTAGTTCAATAAAAAGTCTAATTCTTTTTGGTCGAACAATTTGGCGCCGTCTGTGGTGATTTTCTAGCCATAGCCTTAGTTCCCTCTAAATCCAAACATGGTTTTAACTCTATCTCCCATCCGGTGAAGTTTCACCCTTTCACCACGAATACCGACTTGCGAAACCGGTCAGTAAACCCCCGAAACCGCCAAACCAACCAATGATGAATCCTAATGCGAAACCGAAGTTATGCCTGGTTTACACACGAAAACTGCGCTGCGCCACAGCAACAGCCCCGAGGCATTGTGAACATGAGCCACCATAGGCGGACTGTAACTACGCGCACCAAATGCATCCGTAATCCCATTTCCAGGTTAGTACCCAACGCCTCCTACATCATGCGCATATCACCTCCCCTCTTATTATATGAGACAATGCTTATCGTGTAATTTACCAAGATACTCCTCGTCTGTATGTTTGTGGTATGACTTACATTTTTGCCATCTTTACACGTCCGGCGCTGACGAACTGGGAACTCGAACTCGAGACCCTAATGGGGGGAGTGGATCGACCACCTACGAAATGACAAAGCTCAACCAGTATCAGGCCGGAAGCTAGTATCAGAATACAGAACAAAGCCAGCCACCCTGAGGCTCGATCCCTAGTTCATTGCCGAACGAGGAAACTCCCGAGGTCCAAAGAGCGCAGCGGGTGCGGGAGACGTGGACAATTCCCCTCATTCATCAGCTAAATAGCCGACCAAGGTAACAGATTATTCCATGTACTAACCCGCTATTCCTTTTTTTTTTTAAAAAAAAGAAAGAAAGAAGTGAAACAGAGAACAATGGCGTCCTCCCAAATTCGCGAACAAAGGCCTACGGACATGAAGGCTCTAAGTCCCTCCCTACAACACGGTAAATCAGGAAAAACCTCCACACCATACCATACTACAAATAACAGACAAACGGCTCAAAACAAGCCGTCATCATTAAGAAGCAATCTCCATAGCCCGGGACTGGGCGGTGAGCCCATGGAACGTATAGTCTCCCCTACACAGGCAGAACATGAACGTGAAAAACTTGCCCATATACTCGCCATGGCAAGCCAAGGAGGGAATGGGAAGCGTGTATCCAATGACAAATGGATACATGTAAAACGCGCAGTAGCCCAGGCGGTGTATATGCATTATGTCAAGACCTCCCGGAACTAGTTCAATGTGATCACTGATTCTCCATTTGGCTTTGAACACCGTGAGCACCGCAACATCCATCGTAGAAAGAACATGTTCTAGATCATCCCTAGTATTGGCCCAAGAACAGGTAAAGTTTTGAAGAATGACAAATGAACTCAGTCATGGACCAGGTCCATCGTGTAAAGCACAGTCATGCTCAACCTATACATGTGAGATGTACGTGAAGGAAATAAGTCCTACTGATCAAGCAGCAATATTTCCTGATCTGATCGAAAAGGTTGCATATTGGATAAGGGGAGAAAGTCTCCTTATATGAAGAGAACACAATCCGGATAAAGATAGTGTTGGAGTTTGAGATCTTCAAGGACTCAACTACGATAGAAGATCAGCAATTGAGTCCCAATCAAACTCTGATTACTAACCCATTAAAAGACAGTGATTGTTCTCTTTTACATGTATTGCACATACGCAGAAGTTAAACTAAATTGAGAGCAAAAGAGCAAGGACGATTTTGCAAGCAATTTATATGAGATTTGAGTGTGCACTCCCGAAGCTACTTGAACGAGATAGAAGAATCAGTTCCATTGTGTATTTCTTTTATTCTAGCTCAATTGTAGTAGGTGGTTTAAAATTGTACCTTTCAGCTTTCATAGAAGCAATTGTATTAGGTACCTAGAGTTTTCAAGTTAGAGTTAACTTGAAGTTGTCGCAACAGTTGAGGCTGTGTGCCACAACGGGATTAGAGTTAACCCTTATGTTTACAAAGAGTTTTGTAAATGTTGTTTTGACTCAGTGATTTTAGTGGAAGTTTGGGAAAATCCTACTGAGTAGTAGGTCGTGGTTTTTTCACCTTTTGAGCCAGGTGTTTTCCACGTAAAAATCTCTGTGTTCTTTATTTTATGTACTTATTATTCCGCAAACAGTAGTAGTTAGTACACCTAGAAGAACCAGGTTCTTCTAGAGCGAAAATTGGGTACCACACAAATCACCCCCCCTCTTGTGTGGTATTGACGTTTAGAACATCAATTGGTATCAGAGCGGGTTATCCTTGAAGAGGCTAACACCTTAGGAAAAGATCAACATGAGTGCACCACCTGGGAACTGGGAAGGGCAATCCACTGCTAGGCCTCCACTCTTCAATGGTCAGTACTATTCCTGGTGGAAGAACAGGATGAGAGATCATATCATAGGAGAGGACTATGAACTCTGGGACATAGTCACTGATGGTCCTTTGGCAACTACAAAGAAGAATGAGGAAGGAGTGGATGTGCCAAAGACAAGAGCTGACTGCACTGCTGAAGATTTGAAGAAATGGGAGAAGAATGCCAAGGCCAAGAAATGGCTTGTGTGTGGACTAGGTCCAGATGAGTACAGTAGAATTCAAAGTTGTACCACTGCTAAGGAAATCTGGGACACTTTGCAAGTGGCTCATGAAGGAACACCTCAAGTGAAGAGGTCCAGAGGAACACTGCTGTATTCTCAATATGAGAATTTCACCATGAAGGAAGGAGAAACCATCCAAGAGATGTATACAAGGTTCACCACACTGACAAATGAACTTAAGTCTCTTGGAAGGATTATCCTTGAAGAAGACAAAGTTGAGAAGATTTTAACAAGGTTTCTGCCAGTCTCTTGGGAAAGAAAAATCACTGCTATTCAGGAATCAAAGAATATTGCTACCCTTAAGCTGGATGAACTAATTGGAAACCTTACTGCCTATGAACTGAGAAGGCAAACCATGAAAATGGATGCACCCAAGAAGGAAAGAAGTCTGGCTCTTAGAATTGCTGAAGGTTCACATCTGGAGGATGAGGAAATAGCTATGATCACAAGAGATTTCAAAAAGTACCTGATGAGAGGAAAGGGTTCTTCAAGAGGTACAACCTTCAACAAACCAAGGGCTCCTGAGAAACAGACCAATGAGGGTTGCTACAAATGTGGTAAGACTGATCACATGATCAAGAATTGTCCTCAATGGGAAATTCAGTGAAAGAAGGAAAGGGCTGAACGAAGGAACAGGAAGAAGGAACAGGTTCAACCAAAAAGAAACAAAGGATCAACAAAGGCTATGGTTTCTGCCTGGGGAGAAACATCAGATGAGGACTCTGAAGATGAAGCTGGAGATGAACAAGCACTTATGGCCATCGGAGAATCAGATGATGAACAAGAGGTAAGTATTCTTCATCTCAAAGACAAGATTAAATTCCTGTCTAAAGAAAGGTTGTCTGAGCTACTGCTAGACTTCATTGATGAGTCTGAGATAATTAACAATGAGAAGGAAGAACTGTCTAGGGAATGTGTGATCCTAAAAGCCAAGTGCAAAAATCTAGAGTCTAGGGCTAATGAAAGTGAAAGTAAAAATGCTGAGTTGAAGAACCAGGTTCTTGAACTTGACACTAGTGTCCTAGAACTTAGGCCAGAGAACTTAAAACTGAAATTAGGAACAGGAAAGAAGAAAGCTGATCACACACATCTCACCCTAGAAGAAAACTTAGGAAAAATGAAGGATGAGCTGTACAGGAAGGATGAGCATATAAGAGTATTAAAAAAAGATCTAGGGAAAGTAAAACATGAACTAGACAGAACATGCAAATGGAACAAGACTTCTGATACACTCTCCTGGATACAAGAACATCACAGTAGCAACAAAAGAGGACTTGGCTATGGGACTCAAGCACCTAAGTGGAATCCTAAAAGCAAGTACTCACTCTTCCTGAGAACAAAATCTGCATACACTGTGACAAGACTGGCCATTACAAAAATGAATGTAATACAAAAGAAAAGGCCAGTCAAAAGAACAAAGCTTTTGTTCCAGAAAAAAATAGGCTGCCTGGATGGGCTAGAAGGAATCTGATTTATCCTTTTGCCTATAGAAAGGGACCCAAACTAGTTTGGGTTCCTAAGACTAACCCCTGATTTCTTTTTGCAGGTCCAAGTGGAGGGAAGTAGCCAAATATGGTACATGGATAGTGGCTGCTCAAAACATATGACTGGAAGCAAGAACCAGTTCCTTTCACTTGAGGACCTAAAGGGAGGTAATATCTCCTTTGGAAATGGGAAGAAAGGTGAGATTATTGGGATTGGAAAGGTAGGTAAGACAGACTCTCACTCCATTGAGAATGTCTACTTGATAGATGGCTTGAAATACAGCCTGATCAGTGTGTCACAACTGTGTGACAGAGGTAACCTTGTAGCATTCACTTCCACTAAATGCTTTGTGATTAACCTTACTACTGACAAGATTGTTTTGCAGGGAAAAAGAGTTAACNCACGAAAAAACTGTAGTATACGGTTTAAAATACGGGCTCACCCGATTTTACTGATTTATCGAGACTAGTGTGAAGGATCTACGAATGATCCCGTAATGAATCAGACCGAGGTACGAGGACAAGGTACCAAGTTCAAAGATTCGAGGTACCTGTCAAGATCGAGACTGGTAGTGATTGAGACCAAATGAGACAGACATCGAGCAAGATCGAAGGTAACATATATAACAGAAAGGCGAGATATCCGTGATGGTCGAAGATCATGGCGGAAATCTCGGAACGGATCAAATCAAGGATGGTTAATTAGCTAATCATGGTATTTCCTTCTGTAATTAGAGTTATACCATACTTAGAATTCATCTACTATATAAAGAGGAGTTCCAATCATTTGTAAGGGACTTACACTCTCAGACGTAAAAGCAACATAACACTTTCTCTTTAGCTCATATTCTTGTTCATCAGCTTGCTTATTTCTTAATTGTTTTGGTTACAACCAGTTCGAGGGCACTCTACCTCGAGGGCTAAATTACGTTTCAACATTGGTTTGTTTTATCTTATTGTTAATTTTTATTACTAATCTTTACATTTATCAATTGATATTAGGTGAAATCACGCGTCCTTAAAACCACATTATAAGTTCTATTATTATCCAAGTTTAAAGGTAAACAGTTTGGCGCCTACCGTGTGGCTAAGGATAATAGTGATTGCCTGGTATTAATTCTCATAACACACACTACTTTACGCTTGTTCTTGTGAGTATTTTTGATTTTAGGATCAACATGTTTAACTCGCAAGCAGTACCCACCCACGCCGGTAACGGCCTCGGTTTCCATGGAGAAAACGACAATGTAGTTGCCCCAGGGATCGAAGTGCCTCAGGCTGGCCTCGAGGGAGTACCAATTATAGATCCCGTCGATGTCAGTTCACATGTCGCCCTAAATGCAAATCTGGGCGTTGATCCTAAAGGTAGCGTATGCAGGGAAGTTTAATCATGTATTTGAGGTATGCAGGGCATAAAAGACGGTGGATTCAGCCTCCAATTGATATTTGAAATGCTAGAGGCTCAGCAAGCCGCTATAGCGCAACTACAGAATCAGCATCGAGCACCAAGTAGGATCAAACAAGAACCTGAACCAGGAGTTGTTCGTAGAGACGAACCTATATCGGAGAGATCGAACGTCAATGATTTGGGGGCTGTCCCTGCTATTATGAAAAATGCTCGAGGAGCTCACTAAACGGATTGAATTAGGAGAAAAGAAAATGGAGGCAAATGATAAAAAGGTAGAAACATACAACTCCCGGGTTGACCAAATACCAGGGGAACCACCGATTCTAAAGGGTTTTGATTCGAAGAAGTTCGTGCAGAAGCCTTTCCCTCCAAGCGCGCTCCGAAGCCCATGCCAAAAAAATTTCGCATGCCAGAAATTACCAAATACAATGGAACCACCGACCCTAACGAGCATGTCACTTCTTGTACATGTGCAATAAATGGGAATGACTTAGAAGATGAT
The DNA here is from genome assembly GCF_001879085.1 of Nicotiana attenuata. Classification (NCBI taxonomy): domain Eukaryota; kingdom Viridiplantae; phylum Streptophyta; class Magnoliopsida; order Solanales; family Solanaceae; genus Nicotiana; species Nicotiana attenuata. Next base: position 412,456 of record NW_017670498.1, on the reverse strand, counting down.
GAGATTGAATCCGTTCTATTGAAAAAGTTTGGAGAAACTTTATCGAAAAGGGCAATGATATGGTACCACAATTTGCCGCCCAATTCCATCGACTCCTTTACCATGCTTGCAGATTCCTTCGTGAAGGCACACGCCGGAGCAATAAAGGTTGCGACTAGTAAGTCGGACCTCTTCAAAGTAAGACAAAAGGACAACAAAATGTTAAGGGAATTCGTATCTCGGTTCCAGATGGAACGCATGGACCTACCCCCGGTCACAGATGATTGGGTTGTTCAAGATGTTACTCAAGGTTTGGACGAACGAAGTTCAATAGCATCACGACAACTAAAGCAGAATTTAATTGAATATCCAGCTGTGACCTGGGCCGATGTACATAATCGATACCAGTCGAAGATCAGGGTCGAGCATGATCAACTAGGAACTCCTTCCAGTTTCATTTACCCAAATAGGCCCATCAGTAGAATTCAAAGGGACATCGACAGAGAACCCTGATCGAATAGAGATCAATACCAATCATACAATGCAAATCGTAGAAACATGCGCCCAGGACGTAATCCCATTCGAAATGATCAAAGAAATGATCGATGACATATCTCTCAAGGTCTCATGAGTAAAAGTGGCTTCGATAAACATATCAAGCCCACAAAAGCACCGCGACTGTCAGAATACAACTTCAACATCGATTCATCGGGTATTGTATCAGGCATTGGACAGATCAAGGATACTAGATGGCCGAGACCCCTACAGACCGATCCAGCTCAAAGAAACCCTAATCAATATGCAAATACCATGGTACACATGGTCACAAAACTGAAGACTACAGACAGTTGAGGGAGGAGGTAGCTCGTTTATTCAACGAGGGTCACCTTCGAGAATTCTTGAGTGACCCAGCTAAAAATCACTTCAAAGACAGGGATGTAAATAGGAAAATCGAAAAGGAAGAACCACAACACATAATTCATATGATCGTTGGTGGGGTCTATATTCCTCAAGGATCGGTATTTAAATGCACCAAGGTGACAATCACGAGGGAAAAACGAACTCGGGATTACTTACTAGAAGAAACCCTGTCTTTCAACGACAAGGATACAGAAGAGATCGAACAACCTCACAATGAAGCACTGGTAATATCTATCCTTATAAATAAAATTCAAGTTAAACGGGTGTTAATTGATCAAGGTAGCTCGGCAAATATTATTCGATCAAGGGTCATAGAGCAACTCGGCCTCCAAGATCAAATCGTGCCCGCAGCTCGAGTACTTAACGGCTTCAATATGGTAAGTGAAGCCACCAAAGAGGAAATCATTTTTCCAATTAATGTGGTTGGGACCATCCAAGAAATGAAGTTCCATGTTATCGAAGGTGACATAAGGTACAATGCGCTGCTCGAAAGGCCTTGGATTAATAACATGAGGGTAGTGCCCTCGACGCTTCATCAAGTCCTGAAATTCCCAACATCAGAAGGAATCAAAACAGTGTACGATGAACAACCCGCCACCAAAGAAATGTTTGCAATCGACGAAGTATTACCGGTATCAACGCTTTCATCAACAAAGGGATCAGAGTCAAAGGGAAAGCAAGAAGTCAAATAGCAACCACAGTCACCGACCTCAGCCTGATCGGAGGAGCAGGAAACTTTCGAGGATGATGATTATATGATACCTCGAAGAAGTGTTTGTGAAACAACCTCCAGGGTTTGAGAGCAAGGAATGTCCTGAGCATGTGTACAAGTTAGACAAGGCTCTCTATGGACTCAAGCAGGCCCCAAGAGCATGGTATGAACGACTGTCCAAATTTCTGCTTGAACATGGTTACAAAAGAGGTAAAATTGATAGTACCTTATTCTTAAGGGAAAAAGGTAATGATCTCCTTGTGGTACAAATATATGTTGATGACATAATCTTTGGGGCCACCACTGATAAGCTAAGTAAGGACTTTGCAAAACTAATGGGAAGTGAGTTTGAAATGAGTATGATGGGTGAGCTTAACTTCTTCTTAGGCTTGCAGATCAAATAAAGTCCTAATGGAACCATGATCCACCAGCAGAAGTATGCAAAAGAGCTAATCAAAAAGTTTAAAATGGAAGAATCAAAAGAAATAGACACACCCATTGCAACTGCCACTAAATTAGACATTGATGAACCTGGTTCATCAGTTGATCAAAAGTTGTATAGGGGTATGATTGTTTCACTCTTGTTTCTTACTGCCAGTAGACCTGACATTATTTTCAGTGTAGGGCTTTGTGCTCGTTTTCAGGCCAATCCAAAAGAGTCTCACTTGACTGTTGTCAAGAGGATACTAAGATATTTGAAAGGCACCACTGATCTGTGCCTTTGGTACCCCAAAGGTACTAATTTCAATCTAGTAGGATATGATGATGCTGATTATGCAGGTTTCCTAGTGGATAGGAAGAGCACCTCAGGTATGGCACACTTCCTTAGTTCATGTCTTGTGTCATGGGCTACTAAGAAGCAAAATTCAGTGGCCTTATTTACTGCTGAAGCTGAGTATGTTGCTGCTGCTTCTTGTTGTGCTCAATTGCTATGGATCAAACAGCAGTTGGTAGATTTTGGCATTGAAGTTGGTTGCATTCCTATATTCTGTGATAACACTAGTGCTATAAGTATGACAAAGAACCTTGTTCATCATAAGAGGACTAAGCACATAGATGTTAGGCACCACTTCTTAAGAGATAACTATGAGAAAGGATTGATCTCCATAGAATTTTGTGCTACTGATAAACAAATTGCTGACATTTTCACTAAAGCACTGAGTAGAGAAAACTTTGAGAGGAACAGGTTGGAATTAGGGATGATTAAGATCACCTAATAGGTCCAGTTCAGAATGCAGAATGAAAAAAAATTGATGGAAAAAATAATTGTTTGGTTAGGAATTATGAACTTGTGTAAATATCTAGATTAATTCTTACTCAGCTTCATACTTTAATTAGTATACTCCTGTGACATGTGTTTATATGACTCACTGATCTTTTACAAAATTTTCTCTATTATGGCATTTGAGGCATGTTCAAGAGACTTCTAAATGAAGAACCTGGTTCATCAGTATGGGCTCATATGAAAGCTCAGGTATGTTTTCTATACTCTGCACAATCAGAAAGATTAACGTTTCAATCATGAGCAGAAGTCCTATACTTGTCAAATTCCTAGGAAAAATTCTATCCGTTGGCATTGAACCAGTTCCGTCCATCTAGAACTCTAAATCGTAATGTTTGCCTAATATTTAGGGAAGCCAAATTGATCATTAAAATTATGGAAATTTAGTTTGATTAGACTTCTATTTGACCCCTGGAAAAGCTGTCGTTACTTATTAAATGTATAATTCTCTTTAAATACACACCATCTCTCCAGTCTTCATCATAATTCCTAAATCGTCAAAAACTCTTCTTCACTTCTAATTGCCATCTTCTCCAAAATTCCCAAAGTCTTTCAAGAAATCGACCATCATGTCTAACCCAAAAGAAAATCCTGGAACTCCTCCACCACCATCTCCCTCAAATTCATCCTCATCTATTCCCCCAGTGTATTTCCAAAACCTAGGCTATGAAGGCAGAAAATGCTCGCTCGAAAAACTGTAGCATCTGGGGCTCTGAGGAAGGCTTTAAATGAAAGGTTGAAAGCAAGCCAAATGAAGCAAAGCAAAACTACAAATTCAGACTCCAACTCTGAATCAAAATCATATCAATCAGCTACTGAGGGGGAAGGACATGGGTCTTCTAACTCTGAGAAGACTCAAGAATCCCCTACTGAGGTAAGTTCATCTGTGAGTGGAAACTTAGAGACTAGGTTTGTTCTGGTTGGTCCTATTAGGGATGTTGAAGTGCCTGAGAGACGTAGGAGTGGAGGTAAAGAGAATGTTGAGAAAGAAAAAGAGAGAGAGAGTGTGCATGTGGTGAAGAGAGGGGAAATGGGAAGGGAGCAGTTCTTGCTATATGTGGGGTTACACAAGAGAGATTAGAAGAGAGTGGCATGAAGTCAGGGGGAAGTGGTTCTGGGGAAGCTGCTGAGGGGTTGGTTCATCTGAGCAAGCAAAGAGATAAACCTGTTTCATCTACTGAAGAAATCGTGGTTGATCTACTGAAAAAGGTTGGGGCAAGCTAGGACCCAAAGAAACGCAGAGCTCCCACAACAAAAGCCCCAACTGTTCCCAAGCCTTCCATGAAAAGAAAATCTTCATCCCCAACACCTACTGCCTCTTCAGTGCCTAGGGGTAGAGCCACAAGAAGCAGGGTAAAACAGAGTGAAGTTGATCTACAAAAAGCCTTAGAAGAAAGTAAGAAAAAGAAAATAGAAAAGGGAAAGGAAAAGATTGCAGAACCCTCAAAGGTATTTATTGAGGAAGAGGAGATGGAACTAGTCCATCAAGAAAGGGGTACAACAGAAGAGGTTCCTACACCCAAGCCTAAAAAGCCCAAGACTTCCTCCAAGAAGTCTTCTTCTGCACCTGTGTCTGCTGAACCCACACTAGCCAAGAGGACAAGATCTGCAGTGAAAGCTAAACAAACAAAAGTTTCAGATGATGATGACTGGAGTGGAGAAGAAGAAGAGAATGAATCTGAGAAGGAGCAGGACAGGTTTGCCATGTTTGGCAGAAGGAAAATTTTAAAAGGTAGATTGTTGAATGACCTGGTGGAACCAGGGATGATGAGATTGGTAGATTCTTTAGCTGCTCAAGGTTGGAAGGACATGGTCCTTCAGATGGATGGTAGGCTAGCCAGAAATGAGCTGATTGAGTTTATGGCAAATGCTGCTGTTAAGGATGGAGTTGTTAGTAGCCTGGTGAAGGGAGTCCCAGTGAAGTTTGATGCAGAGAAACTGGGAGAGATTCTGGACATACCCTCTGAAGGGTTTGATGACTATACTAGGCAAATGTGGCCATGCCTGGACTCCCTCCCTACTGCCCTTGAAATCACCAAGAGGTTCTGTGATTCAGAGGAAGTGAATGAAGCCAGGGCTGTGCAGAAAAGTGAGATGAGGCCTGAGCACAAGGTTGTGTTTGAGTTTGTCAACAAGTGCTTATTGCCCAGGCAGGAGAGAAGGCACACTGCTAACTACATGGACCTGGTTCTTATGGAGTGCCTGGAGAGAGGAAAGCAAATCAACTGGCCTGCCCTCATTGTCAAATTGCTAGACAGGGTCATAAATGGCTCCAAGGCTCATGCTACTCCATATGGCTTCATATTGACCACAGTTTTGGATAGGCTAAATGTGCCTCTGAAGAAATGGGAAATGGCCTCAAGCAAGGAACACTTTGGCATCAAAACTCTTCTTGCCTGTGACTATCCAGTCCATGCCATCCCAGTTGAACCTGGTTCATCTCTGACGACACCCATCAACATCAAAGTCTTTGGTTTAGGAATGTGCAGCTAAGGATGCTGAAACTGCTAGGCTCAAGGCTCGTATGGTTGAAGTGGAAACTGAGAGGGATGGTCTTAGAATTGAGCTTGCCAAAGAAAAGGAGAAGAATGATGGAATTCTTCAGAACATGTTGAATCTTCTCCAAACCCAACCCTCCAGTTCCTCCAAGCCTTAGGACTCCTAGCCTTTGTCTCCTGAACTTGTCTAGTACCCCAGTGACCCAGATTAGGGATTTTTCTGTTCTTTTTCTCATGGTTGAATGTTTTCTTTCTTTTTGTAGATTGTTGGTGGCAACATATCTCCATCAATGACAACTGTTGTTTTCTCTTGTTCAATTCTTATTCTGACCTTAATAGTTTAAATATGTTTATTGATTACTGATGATTGCACCATGATTGCACTTGTAGTTGCCCCAGTGGCCATGAGTATTTATTAAAATTTGGGATTCACATTGTGTATGCAACTTTTCGATGATGCCAAAAGGGGGAAGAGATATTGTGCTTTACATATTCTGAAATAAGTGATGTTTATAACCTAATTACCCTGGTCCTTGATGATAAGTGAATTTTCAAAATTTAGTGTTGATGGTTAAGCTGAGTTCTTACAGGTTTCGAATCAGTAAAACACACAGAGTTTCTCATCATCAAAAAAGGGGACTTTGTTGGCCCAAGAACAGGTGAAGTTTTGAAGAATGACAAATGAACTCAGTCATGGACCAGGTCCATCGTGTAAAGCACAGTCATGCTCAACCTATACATGTGAGATGCACGTGAAGGAGATAAGTCCTACAGATCAAGCAGCAATATCTCCTGATCTGATCGAAAAGGTTGCATATTGGATAAGGGGAGAAATTCTCCTTATATGAAGAGAACACAATCCGGATAAAGATAGTGTTGGAGTTTGAGATCTTCAAGGACTCAACTACGATAGAAGATTAGCAATTGAGTCCCAATCAAACTCTGATTACTAACCCATTAAAAGACAGTGATTGTTCTCTTTTACATGTATTGCACATACGCAGAAGTTAAACTCAATTGAGAGCAAAAGAGCAAGGCAATTTTGCAAGCAATTTATGTGAGATTTGAGTGTGCACTCCTGAAGCTACTTGAACGAGATAGAAGAATCAGTTCCATCGTGTATTTCTTTTATTCTAGTTCAATTGTAGTAGGAGGTTTAAAATTTTACCTTTCAGCTTTCATAGAAGCAATTGTATTAGGTACCTAGAGTTTTCAAGTTAGAGTTAACTTGAAGTTGTCGCAACAGTTGAGGCTGTGTGCCACAACGAGATTAGAGTTAATCCTTAGGTTAAAGAGTTTTGTAAATGCTGTTTTGGCTCAGTGATTTTAGTGGAAGTTTGGGAAAATCCTACTGAGTAGTAGGTCGTGGGTATTTCACCTTTTGATCCAGGTGTTATCTACGTAAAAATCTCTATGTTCTTTATTTTATGTACTTATTATTCCGCAAACAGTAGTAGTTAGTACACCTAGAAGAACCAGGTTCTTCTAAAGCGAAAATTGGGTACCACACAAATCACCCCCCCTCTTGTATGGTATTGACGTTTAGAACATCACCCAGCAGAGTTATTGAAGTCAGTCCTCGCCTTCCCTTGGCGGGGAACCACCTCATCTACTGTCGGAAAACTCCCGTCCTCCGCCAGACCCACTCCCTCTTAGAGTAGGGGTATAATGTTTTCCGGCACCGAAGCACCAACGACTCAATCAGGGTTGGAGGATGAACTATCCATCTCTTCTTTGATCGAGAAAATCAGGAATGATAAGGGAAAAAGGTAGCGGCCACAGAAACTTTTAACAGAAAAAGGAATGTAAGAAACTGAAGAAGAAGAAGAGTAGCAAGTCTCTCTTGAGCGATTGGGAAGCATAACATTTGAATGTAAGGTTTCCCCCTGTTTATAGGGATATAGTCACCCTGAGCGGGAAAAACAAATGATGCCATTTTGAAAACGGAAAGGGCACGGGAAACGATGCAATGTATAGAAAACGTGCGCCATAATGACGCATGAGAAGTATAATGACATTCTGAATTGACGTGATGGTCTGATCCAGCTCTCAAAACGTCACGTCGCTACCTCGCCATGAGGAACTCGCCTCTCGCATAAAGTGCTCAGATTTCTCACAACTTTCGAATCGACAGAGTTCGCCAAAAGAAGACCCCAATAGGCGGAGGGACTAATTGTATGGGTCAAAATCTAATCAGACGGGAATCCGTGTGAAGAGGAATGGCAAAAATCCACTTGAGCCAAAGTCATAGCCATACAACGCTTTAACGACACGCACCTCGGCCACGGCCGAGGTCGAGTATTCAAAATGATTGAGCGACGAATTGGGTGTTACGACATTTCAGAGGGTAAACCAGTAATACAGTCAAATGACTTAGGTACTATGGCTAATGACCTTTGTGTAAAGGAGAATACCTAGTAGATAAACTAAGTGAGAGGAAGAAGAAAGGGGGCTGAGACAAGATTCTCACACACATGTAAACATATCACTACAAATCAAGGGGGATCTGGATCCCTGGCTCCTCATCAAGGAGAAAGGAGATAGTAAGCTTAGATCCCCAATATCCATTGTTAGTGGCATTAGATAAAAGTGTACAGGGGTCAACCTTGTTCGAGAACGGTGTCCCTTTTCATCTATGTATTCTTTGTTATCATTTAATATTACGAAAATCACCATCCTTTTCTTACATAATGAGACTCAATCATTGCTATAGTTAAATCTTATATTCAGTTATATTTGTTTATTCTTATCTTCTATTTTAGATCTAGGGTAAATTATCTTTGGCTAGGATTGGTCCCTTCTTCTTATTTAATTAGTTCAATAAAAAGTCTAAATCTTTTTGGCCAAACAATTATCATCTTGTATTTTTTATTCACACCCGAGTTTCACCATCTTGTTATGTAACACCACGTAAATCCGGCTTAGGTGTGAATGTGGTAAATGAGCGGTAAGGTTATATTTTGAATATGTGAAGTCCCAACGGGATGATTGTGGGTAAAATAGTTGTTTCGAAAATTAAAATGGAAAGAGAGGTGCATAAGATTTGACAAAAATCAACTAAATTGCAGAAGGTCTGTCTTCCATCAAGTTTTAGTGAAAATGTGTAAGGAATTGGGAAAAACGCAAAGCATGAAAGCTGTAGGCCTTTAAAATATCTTTCCAACGATATATTATGGATTCCGAACGGATCTCTGTGCAAAAGGTTATGTGCATTTTTCGGAACAGTACGCGTATGCGCGAACACACGCGCGAACAAGCCTTCAGGTGCGCGAACACGCGCGTGGGAGGCAGTGTTACTGTCGTTGAGCGCGAACTCTCGCGCGAACAAGCCTCCAGGTGCGTGAACTCGCCCGTGGGGGGTCGTTTTAAAGCTATATTTCGTCCCCCACAGCCCCAAAACATAAAAACTTGATCTAGAAAGGGGAACTCTCAAAAACCTAACTCCTTAAGGGTCCTTCCACCACCCAAGGTAAGTTCTAATGGTGATTCTAAGTTAATTTCACTTTTCCAACATCTTATTAACATGGGTAAACCCTCCATATCATTAGATATTCGATTGGGACATCATTGTTGAGAGAAGGAAGCCTAGAACTCGAAAATCAAGGGTTTGAACTTCGAAAAGGTAATGTCTTCACCCTCAAATTGATTCTAGCATTGGTTTAATGATTATAAATCCTAGTTCATGAGACATGAGTTGTTGGGGTTGATAGAAAAGCATGAACGATTATAGGGTTGGGGTGTTGAGTGTTGATTATTGGTTAAGAGTGTTGTTTGCCTTATGGGTGATGAAGAATAATGTTGGTGTAATCATTTGAGACCTTAGAATTTATCTAGGAATAAGAGAATGGGTTGTTGGGTGTAGAGACACACTTAATAAAGACTATGAAGCTTTATTTTTACCAAGTGTTTGACAAAATGCTTAAGTGACCAAAACATGAGCATTATAGCTAATGTGGAATCCCTTTGACTTGTATTGTTATAGATTGAAGTTGAAAGGATTGACAAACGTTGTATTACGCTCAAGAGCAGGAAGTTAAGGTATGTAAGGCTAACTCTTTACGTTTGGGAATGTCTATGATTCTCCCTACGTCCCATTCATTATGATCATTACCAGTCTCCTCAGAAAGGAACTATGCCTTAGTTCCCTGATCAGTAGTAGGACTTCTATTCTCTAGATGGCATAGTCTCATAATCATTCGATATTCTATGAGTTTCAGTTATGACAAATCAACTTGTTATGAATACTCATCTCAGTCTAATCCTATTCACTATTCCAGTATCATGTAACCCAGTATGGCTCATTATTTCAGTATCATGTATTGTAATATGATTCTCAGTTCCTGATTTTATATTCTTGAATGTTGAACACCTGTATTTGGGCCTGAGGCCGTAGTTTATGCTTTATGCATCTTTGGGCCTGAGGCCGCAGTTATGTATACGTATACTTGGGCCCGAGGTCGCAGTTGTGCACATATATATATATTGGGCCTGAGGCCGCAGTTTAATATTCAGATAAACCTGTTGTTCATCATTCAGAAGAGGGAGTATTCATATCCTTACTTCCTTTGTTCAGTTCAGTTATCAGTTATCATATCAGTTATCAGTTATCGTTTCAGTTATCAGTTATCAGCTATCAACTATTATTTCAGTTTCTGTTTTAATAGTTATCATTTCAGTACCAATTATCAATTCTCCGTTATCAGCTTAATTTTAGTTTCAACATTTATCATTCTTTCTTTCAGTTGCTTTACATACCAGTACAATTCAAATGTACTGACGTCCCTTTGCCCGGGGCCTGCATCTCACGATGCAGGTAATGATTTACAGGTTTATGATTCAGAGCGCTAGGATT